>NW_020194353.1:0-131521 GCF_002847485.1 Aspergillus campestris IBT 28561
ATATATACAGATGAAAATCTTGGTATTTACATCATTAAACATAGTAGATAACTTTGAGGCATAATGGTGGATATCTATAAGTTTATAGATGTGGATATCGCAGATTATGATAACCCGTTGAGATCCACTGTCCCAACAAACCGTCCATAGTCTATATAAAGCATTAACAGATCTATTGAACAGTTTAACACTTTGACTCATTACACACGACCACAGTATCTGTATCGAAAATCGACATGATGCTCGGAGACAGCTGGCTCCCAGTTATTCTATGTGTGCTCGTCCTCGCATACAAAAATCTCCCCTTTGTATGGCATGTCAGTATCCCAGAACCCTCATGTCTATTTTACTACTCCTCTTTTTCTTTCTTGTCTTCTTGAATATATATATGAATACTAAAAAAAAACAGATCCGCTTCCTCCGCACCCTCATAACCCGACTCTTCCTCTCCCCAACCGCCAACCTCCCCCTGCACCCAACCCACCTCTTCCTGCCCGCAATCCACCGCACCCGTTCCCCCGCCACAGAATGTGACTACACCTAACACAAGTCCAACTCGACGTTACTTCACCGACCTGGACATCTCGCGCGGCAGCCTCAGCCTCGTCCTCCTTCAGCGGTGTCTGTCATTCATGCCGTCGGAGGCGAAAACCACACCGCGGCGATGATCCTCAGCGTGTGCAGTGCATTTTTAGGAGGGAGATCAAGCCTTATCAGGGGTATGAGGTGTGACGCGTGTGATGGCGTGGGATGAGAAGTGGTTGTATTTGGTGTCGCATTTTGTGGAGAGGGGGGCGAGTGGGCCGCGGGAGTATGTGCTTCAGGGGGGGAAGAAGAATGTGACGGCGGAGGGTTTGGAAAGGAAGAAGGATAAGGGAGGCAGAAGAAGGTGTTTGCGTCTTCTGTGTCGAGATATGTCTTTAAGCAGGGGCGAAAGACGGTGGCGCCGGAGGCGGTCCTCCTGCAGTGTTGGGCTGTTGCCTGACGGGAGGACGCATCGTGGGAAGTGATTGAAGAGAGGAGGAAGCGGGATGTGGAGCGGCGCAGCTGAAGGAGGGTGGGATGCGGTGCATGGAGCGTTTGAAGAGGTGGATGTTGCGTTGGGCAGGTATACGGATTTGATGTGGAGGTGATGGACTACTGCTTTTGCACTGTGCGTATAGAAGAGTATACCAGGGTCATAGTGTTTTTTGGCTTGTATACTATATTCATTAGACATATGGCGTCATTCACAGGGTTGAGTGATGATCTTGGACACCTCAGGGATGATATATGAATATCAAACTGGTAGCATTTATATTTTGGGTGTCAACGCTGGAAGGCGATCGGCAGGGCGTCTCAGGGACGGGTCGCCGCACCAAAAACAACATCCGCGAGCTCCTAGTAATACGTAGAGGTTGCAAGCCATGCTTAGTTTCGTACATAGGCCTGTACGACTAGGCGTGCTGGTGCTGGTGCTGGTGCTGGCGCTGGCGCTGGCGCTGGTGTTGGGGATTGTGCTTAAACATGTACAAATCGAAAGTTATACTCACTTTTATTCAGAAAGATGAGTGGAAATTCTTCCACTTCATCCTCATCCAAACTAATCAGATTACCCACCGCCCCTTCGTCTGGGTCCAAATTGATTGGCATATCAGGCCTCCCGCCACCTGATTCTAACCCCCCAAACTAGGCGTAGCTGCTGGAAGACCTCTTTCCCCACTCGCCGCCATAGCTCGTCTCGTACGGAGCACTGACTGACTCTGTCAGGCCATTTGTAGTTGGCACATGCTCCGCCGAATGCGTCTGGTAAAATGCAGCATTCAGAGCCCAGCACTCCGCCTGGGCAGCGGCGTTCCCACCTAACACATAGTAGTCTTGATAGACGGGAATGTATAAGACACCATTGGCAGAGATTCAAACTGACGGATGCTCTGGTACTCGTTAGAGGTCAGGTCAAAGTCATTCACATTATTGAGCAGGCAGTTATCTGCATTGAGTATTTTCTATAAGCACTGCAAGCCCCGCAGAGGGAGCTTTTACCTACCCGACACAACCATGGCGCCCCTGCTGGCACTAGTGACAGTTCAACCTTCCCGGAAGAGTCTGGCACTCGACACCAGCCACCCCGCTGTCAGCGACCCTAACGCACCTGAGTCATGCAGTGGGGACAGGGCTCGATGTCGGACGAAGACTCCCCCGAGGAAGACTCCGAATCGTCTTCGTCGGAGGTCCCGGGGGCCTCGGCCTTGGAATACGCCGTATGGATGTTGTCTGCCTACTTGGAGAGACAGATGGGATTGTTATATCCTCTGGGATAGTCATAATGAGCTCCTGGGCCGGTGAAACCTGGGTGTGATGGAGGCGGACTACCAGCTCCAGGGGGGCTCTGGGAGGCGATGATGGTGCACTCTCCTTGTAGTGCTTGCACTCTCTGTGAGGGCAAGCCTCGTCCTTCTCCATTGCTTCGTGGCAATCATCGTGGCCACACCGATGCACTGGTAGGCACTCTGGTCAGCTGTATTCATACCCTTGTGTCAGTCTATATAATTGAAGGATGATATGTAGGAACATGACTTACGACCAGTTTATGGCGCGGTTTAAAAGCAGTGACAGCGCGTCAAGAAGGATCCAGAACAATCTGAAGATCCACATCAAGATGAGGAGCTGGGCCAGGTTGAAGAGGCTGGTGGACTGGATGGCACTTTTCACCTCATCGTGCAATTGGGAACGTTCGCTTTGGCGTTGGGGTTGAAGGCGAAGGTCGAGGTAGCCATGTTCCTTTCAAGGCAGACTTCATTAGCAAGGATCCAGTATATTGTCATATTCCTAGAATTGCCCTTCCAGTTTTGTTTTGTGGCTAGAAGATTTTGATTTGTAAAATGTTGGGATCTCAGCTATATCAAGCCCGACCAGATACCGATCCAACAATTTGGTGTAGTCAATTTGGTGTAGTGGTTGAGATAGAAAGACCAGGAGAGATTGTCAAGATAGGAAGCTACGATCGACACGATGGATATTGCATATATAAGGAACTCATACTATAGGGCCTAAGCCTCCCAGGCTGCACTAAGGACTCTAATAAACTCATTCACTTGGGCTATTGTGGTCACATTCAAAACAGTATGATAATCAGCGAGTGTCCTTTTGGGACAATGAATAGACAACTCTAGAACAATGAAGTCAAGATTCAATTCACTTCTAGACAATAGCGTAATATGTCACTAAGTAGCCTATGTGGATTTTCAACCAGATAATCAGTTTGTTTATACGATTGAGTGACTACAAGGAAACTGCCATGATGTTGAGGATTATATTCAACTTGGTCCATTATAGTTTGGCACCTTCCTAGACACACATCAGAATGACCGCATAGAGAAGTTCAATTATCACCATTGACAAATCCACGCTCCCATCTTCTCAACCAGACCATTCTTCTTCACATAACATCAACGCTCCGTCTTTATTGAAATGGATCCCCTTATCACTCAGCTCGTTGTGATCGGGTGTCTACTTCCCGTGGCTATCTTCCATCAAACCACATATCGCTTGCTACAACATGACAACCTGCCTCTGTTCTTCCTTCAGATAATCTTGCTCTACGTCGTCTATTTCTTGGCCAGCTGGAGCGGAATCAACATATCCTACGCCCTCGAAACCTTCTGTTACAGGATCGGTTGCCGCCAAATCGGAAACGCCATCCTGTCCCTGGCCAAAGCGCTCACTTCGAACAGCGACAAGGAGGAACAAATCAAATTCAACACCCAGTGGCACAGACACATAACAGGCACGATGGCAACCAAGCAGTACGGGCTGCGCCTTCTCGAGCGCAAGGCCGACATCGAAGCCCGCATTGACGCACACGGCCCGAGCAGCAAGAAGGTCCAGGAGACCATTCAAGAGCTTGAAGCGAGCTTGGACGACGTGCTACCTGCGCTGTGGATATTGGCACAGGAAGCCGATCAGTTCACGGTCGTTGTGGCAGCAAATCCTTACTTCGGGCATACGGCCCATGTCAACAGGGAGTACAATTCGAAGGACGCGAAAGTCAACCGAAACTTGCCGACACTGAAAGATTTTGGACCCTGGGTGAGGGCATTTTACTACGAGTTGCAGCGGGATACGGAGGATCACGACCGCGAGGAGTGTGCGCGACGGATGGGATGCTGCGCTCGCGATTGCGGCTGTTGTCAGGAGGTCCGGCGAGCGGCGAAACGGAGGGATGATGCGTATGATTCTACGAGGGAGATCTTGACTCATAAGGGTCACTGTACTGTTGACTGTGGCTGTTGCGTCCGCTGGAGAGGGTTCACCAAGCCGGTTGGGTCTGGTGGTTCAGCGTTGAAGGAGCGTCTAATAAAGAATGTCGACTAGTTCTTAAGTTGACAGGAGTACTTGTTCCTACTTGACGTCTTTAATACCAAGACGTTTGCTCGATTTATTCTAATCGAGACTCTACGTATCACGGTGGTACTTCAGGGGTAAATACATCAGCTATTCAGACATAAGATATGAGACTGTGCTTTAGTGTACCTCAAACCATATAGATTCTAGGTCCACGAACCAATGAGTATACAAATATTTACATTTTGCCTCCATGGTACTGATTTCCAGATAATGACCTCTATCTAGTTATACCACAAGAACATACACACCACTCCCACGGACGTTTGATGGGTCTGGCCTAGGAGCTCGTTTCAAGCCTAGGAATCTTAACTAATTTCCTTGTACGGCTATATTCACTGTATGGGATTTAGAGTCTGTTCATTAAATAAATTCACTATAATCTTTGTAGACAGGATTAATGAATATACTGTCGGGTTCTTTATACTTCTAGATAGATCACCCATAATTAGGGGTTTATCACGCATCTTAATAACATACACTATTTTGATACATGAAACAATGATTATTCAAACATTTACATTGTGTCTATCATAATGACTGACAATAAGGTTGTTATCATGATCTGACAAGTGGGTCATCTCCACAGCCGAGGGATTACATTATCGGATAGAATCATCTCGCCTCGCCGAGGACTCGCCAATTTTCACCCCATCGTATCTCGATTCCACCCAACATTGATCAACAGAATTCAACCTCGAGGCATGGTGGATCCCACTCCACACCTCCGGCAGCTTCTCGCTGCGCGAGATTTCGCCCCAGACGATCAAAATGCGCCAGCCCCGGCGCATCCAGATCTGACGCCACCAGCCGATCGTATTCATTCCTCGGTCCAGGACTCAGACACTGAGCCTTCAACCACCACGGTCTGCACATCGATACCGCCAACAATGCCAATGATACCGTCCTCCCAGGGCCGTATGCCCCGGAGCAGTGGTCGTCCGCGATCTGGCCCAGATAGCGCCACCGTCTTATCGGAAGTAGGTATCGTCTGTGACGCAATGGAGACAGGATCTAACAGACCCAGGAACGACGAAGTCAGATCCGACGCGCGCAAAAGACATACCGTTTGAAAAAGGCGGCCAGTTTACAGGAAACGCAACAGCGAGTCGCACTCTTGGAAACGAAACTGCAGAGTATCTCCGACTCGCTATCAGACTATAGAGCCGCGCTGGTGTCTGAGCTGCAGGACAGCCATCCACTAGTTACCGGCTTCGATAATATCTTTGATATTGCTGGTTGCGATCGCGACCAAACGGGGACGACATCCCAAGCGCCAACAGACAATGTCGAAGCAACGCGATCATACGACTCCAATCCTCCGAACACCCCCTTCGGCTACCACAACGACAGCCCCTTCACCACCACAATAGAAACACCCACTACACCTCTCCGACAGCAACCATCGCCTACAATAACCCCTCGCCCAGCACAAAAAACCACTCACACGCCTTCCGCGAGTGCTCCCTCTCCCGCCAGCTCCAGCGCTACAGCCTTGAATACGCCTTCCGCCTCTTCACCAACACCCACTCGCCCCCCGTGGAAATCTACCGCGTCTTCCGCCTCGTCCCGTGCCTCCGCAACCGCTCCAAAATGTACCCCTACTTCCGACGGCTCGTCTGCGCCGACACCGACAACCCACTCGAAGTACCCACCCTACCGTTCTACTGCATCGGCGGCGCCGGCACGCACTACCCCGCGCGCGACACCGCCGGTAACCCCATCTACCCGCCCAAGATGCGCCTCCCGCGGCGGATCTTGAGCGTGGGCGTGGGCGTGGACGGTGCACAGAGGCGGCTCGAGGCTTGCGGGCTCGACGGTCGGTGGTTCGATTGTCGCGATGTGGAGGGGTTCTTGCGCGAGCGGGGCGTCCAGGTCGATGGGTCTTTGTTTCCTGTTGTGAGGGAGTCGGATTCGGCTTCCCCTGGTGGTGGTGAGAGTGCGGACTATCAACTGCAGATGTCGCTGGTGGAGTCGTTGGGGGAGAGCGTGGCTCCGTCGAGGCTGGACCTGGAGTCGTTTTTCCAAAGTGAGTTTTTGGCAGTGTGAATGGGACTTGTCAAGTTTGCTAACTAAGCTATTAGGACTCCTCCGCGGAGTGGTCATTCTTGGTCGCGTGCCTGGATTCCGGGAATGTGATGTGGTGGGGGCGTTTAAGACGTCGGTTATATCTAGTTGATTGGAGTATGTGTATATGTTTGAGTACTATACATTCTTATATATAATCATCATCTGTTATGGAGATCATCTCTAGAAGGCGGACTGTAACAAAAAGACTACTGCACATGATTCGACATTGTATAGTACGATCAGGGCATAGCAGGATCATCTGACTAGCCATCTACAGCCTTCCTCCATCTCGGTGCAAAGCCACACAGCCACCGTGGCTGTTTTCTCCTTCATCTGCTCCCCTTGATCCACGTAAAGCAGTCCAGATTCTTCCCTCCCCCTATTCTAGTAGTCACACCTCTAGTCGCGGTGACAACTTCATCGACCAGGGTTGTGTTCACCCATGGAGACCTCGGTCCGGATGATATCATGGTAGAATTTGCAGGAGACCATCGCTGCATTGTTGCTGGACTGATCGATTGGGAGTGTAGTGGATTCTATCCAGAGTACTATGAAGCTGCTAAGTTTACTAATTGCCTATCGCCGTATGAGGAGAATTATTGGTATCTGTTTCCACCAGACTGTGTCTCGCCAAGGAGATACGCTCACTGGTGGCTTCTCGGCCGTGTGCATAATGCCCTAAAGCCCTAAAGATACTATAATAATGCCCTGTCGACACCAGCATCCTTTAGTTGGGAGATAGCTTCTAGAAGAGCCATGCGCGTTTGTGTGTCTTCCCCTGTAAGACAGGAAGCAATGTGATTCAAAGTCTCCAAAAAAGGACAAAACCCTGCATGTGATATGATTTCAGACAATAGCTTGCCATAAGCCCAAGTGTCATTTCTCTGGCGCACCTCAAACGGAAGACCGGCAGGTGATATCTCTTTTCGGATCTCCGGAGCAAGCCACATGTGTGTAATTCTACCAACACCACTGATATCAATCAGCACTGCGTTCCCGTCTGCGTCGAGGACAACATTCGAGGGTTTAATGTTCATGTGTATTATTCCTGCCTTGTGCAAGTAGCTTATTGCAGTAGCTATCTGTATAGTCCAGCTTTCCCAGGAATGTTCCCTCACGCGATCCTTATCTAATAGATTTTGTAAGGATCCTCCAGGGTAGAATACTGATAGAATGCCAAAGATAACCGGAGGTTGTTCTGTTGCACTTGATGTTGTATACGGATTCGTGGCCACTGCGATACCAGCCAATTGAGCAATGTTCGGTTCTCCTCGAAAGTATTCGAGATCTTTCAACTCATTGCGAATAGTTTCTGTGTCGTGGGCCTGGTATAGAGGTCGGTTAACTACCTTGAGAATGTATGGTGTCCTATCATTGACATCCACGACGTGAGAGACTCCGTCCGTAATCTCTGACTGTTCTAATAACTTGGCCTTACTGATCTGCCGAAGAGAAGGGAATTCACGGCATGAAGGATAGATAACCCTTGGAAGATCCTCTCGGATCGTGTATCTGTCTCCCAGAGAATTATGCAAAGGGCCCAAGAGCGAGCTCTTCAGTATTATGTATTTTCAACATGGAGTCACGTTCATCGGTGTACTCTTCTAAGACCACTTCACTGACCGTGTCGTTAAGAAGAGGGAGAGACCTGAGGTCTATCAGCCTGATAAAGTCCTGATACTCTTTGCGTCTCTGCCGCTTTGGGGTCTTATTTGACACCGGTCTGTCCACAGAGCTCAGAATCCCCCCTTTGAAAGTCACCTTGATCTACCACTTATGGCCTTCCGAGTGGAATATTAAGATTTGCGAACGACTATTAAGCTCCGCCTGGCCTTGCACGAGATAATCCCCATTTTCAAGATAAGACTTGAAATCGATCGAACATTTAGACTCGTGGAAAGAATCAGAGAGCATCTGGGCCCATAGATCGGCTGATCGTGATGGATGGACTCTACAGGGGACGTTGTGGATGATAATGATGTGTCTTATGTTCAGCAACCCCCTGAGCACACATCGTACACGTGACTCTATATGTATCTATGTAGTCACGTGCATTGTGAAGGTATGCTGACTCAACTTTGCATAGAGTTGCATGAATAGTGCCTTCTCCTAACCAGTAACATGGATTAAGTGGCAGGCAGGCATTTATGTCGTGTTTGGTCATCTCGTCTGGTAGCATGGTAAGCTACCCTAGGTCTAAGTAGGTACAAAGCCATAAACATACACTTGTGTCATGGTAAGTCAGCTCCTTTTCGGGTATCAATGAGAAGGACATGGATAGACTTGTCGGTCAGTCGCAAGTTCAACAGCCAAGGGGCCGTTTAAATGCGACGACATCATCAAGGAGCTGACTCTGCACGGCTACGCAGGATGGAGTACTTATATACTCCCGTCTATAGCGACGCAGATCATCTTTCTCTTCTTCATGGATGGACGGGCTAAAGGATCGACCTGGCGCAATCAGATAAGATCGGTGAACCTCGTGGAATCATAATTATTTCAACTAGTCACCCGACTAACACCCACGATCGGACATCCTGTGGGAACTCTATACTCGCGCGGTAGGTAGCTGCTAATCCAGGGGTTCGTCGACGCAAGCGCTGCATTAGCTGGTGATGATCTGCCTGATCGAGTTGGCTTGGCTCGGTAGCGCTGTTATAGCGCCAATCTGTATAGCACGGAGTATATCACAGAGGGTAAGGCTTGAATCATCGTACTTCATTTATGCAACATTAACTATTTCTCATAGACCGACCCCCTTCCCCCACCCTTAATTAATATACGACACTACCCACCCCACTCTCATGACTCGAATCTCGCTACCGCCCCCCATTAACCTGCACAAAATTCTTCTGCACCCGAATGCCCCTCAGCGGCACCTCGTCATCACCACAACTCTCACTCCTCATGTCCTGCCGGCTGCTCGCGCGACTAACCCGCACATCGGTCGTCATCTTCCCGCAGTCATACCCCGGTCGCAGATCTCCGGACTCGTGGCCCCCCTCGCCCTGCGAGTCGTTTTCGTCCGGCAGATAGTAGAACGAGTGGCGGCGGGCGCCGCCCGTGCCGGTGCGGCTCCCGTCTTTCATCGACAGGTCGTGCGGCCGCGTCCCGCTCGACTGGCCCTTGGATAGGGCGTCGGTGCGACTGCGCAGCAGGGCGGGCATCGCGTGCTGGATGCCGAGTAGGCGTGCGCCGGCTTGGAGGGCGGGCCGCATTGTCGGCAGGCAGGCGGAGACGATGCCGGCGGACATTTCGATCGCTGTCCAGGCGACTGTTGGGGCGAGCGTGTAGGAGGAGTCGAGGGGTGTGTAGGAGAAGAGGACGGTGAGGCGGTAGGCGGAGGCGAAGACCACGCTGCAATTTGTTATCAGTATATCTTATCTTTATTTTATTGTAAGATGATGGGAAAAGGACGTACAAGAAACCGAGACCAAATGCAATGGTCAAGCCCACTTTTTCAGACGTCCGCAGCTGCAGTTTCCAGATCTGAGGCATCGGCAGGAACAGGATGACCAGGTCGGTGGCGATGGTCGAGGTCGCGTTGGCGATCCACGTAGCGACCTGGTTGATGCAGTGGCCGGGCAGCTGCGGGTACCAGAGTTTCTCGACGGGGACACAGATGAAGACGAAGAGGAAGGTGATGGTGATGACCCAGCAGATGATGAAGGTGCCGATGCCGTAGGCCCACCGCTTGAAGTAGGGGAAGTGGAAGATGCGGTAGTACATGAAGAGGATGCTGATCTTGGTCCAGACGAGGTTGAAGACGTAGAGGATCTCCGCGACGACGAGGAACTTGGCGATGAGGACGATGTTCTCGGGGTCGACTGTGTCGGCGTGCAGGCCCATGCCGTTGTGGATCATGGCGAAGATGAAACCTACGACGACGAAGTTCCAGGCCTGTCGTTCTTCTTCTTAGTGATGCTCTGGTTGATGGGGGAAGAAGGGTTGGATGAACGCACCATCGACCAGAGAATGATCCAGTCATCCCACCATAGCTTTTGCTTTCGCTCCCATCGCGAGAGCAGCCGCAGACATACAGACACAAAGGCCAGCACCGTCACCGCGATGGTGGTGGCTGCTGCCCAGCGTTGGAGGCTGTCGTCATTGCCCATTGCATTTCATACTCTCATATCACGTCGCCTAACAGGAGTTTTGGAAACAAACCACGCGGGGCAGTAGGATTTATAAATTAGAAAAAGAAAAACAGACAGAAATGATTTTTCTTGAAAAAAAAAAATAGATTAAAACAACCAGCCAATATAGTAGGTAATATATAAAGGAAACTCCACCATCGTGACAAGAGTCAGGGGGCCCAAAGGTCCAAAATGGTCAGTCCAGATTTTTTACGACCGTTGAACCTTCTCTTAGTCTCGCGTCGATTCCGCATCTCCTCCTCTCCCTCCCCCCACCCTCATCTGCCGCAATGCCGAGTTACATGCGAACGGTTACGATGAGGCCAATCATGGAAGCCCCGTTGGATCCGCCAACTTGCCATGTGTTGGCGGAAAAAATGGCCCAAATCCCGCCTGTCTGTTTCCACTATCCGAATTCCGTTGGTAGGAGGAGACGATCTGCATGTTTTCCTTCAGGAAATGATATGAACCGGGGGGAGGACGAACCATGGAATGAGTGGCTGCAAATCCATCCGAAAGAGCCTAGGGAGAGGAACTAAATCGCGTGGTCGAAGTCTATGACCCACTATCCCCTCAACCACGCCGTCATTTGGGTGGCTTGCCAACCAAAGTATTTATTGCTGTCTAATTTTAACGAGATGAATAATATCTCTCCCGTCAATGGACCATGGATTGCACGCAACATGATAGATATTAATAGGTATGTATGTAAGTAGTAGTATATACAGATTAGGCATATTTCCGGACCATCTCCAAGACAGCCTGGTTTACTTCAGCCGGGTTGGTCGCGTTCAGATAATGGGCTCCTCCCTCGACCATCCGCAGTGACGCCTCCACCGACCCGCTCAGCAACCGAATCTGCTCCACCGGCACCGTTGTGCCAAACGGCGTGTCCTCACTGCCCTGCAGCCAGTATACGGGGCACTTGACGTCGCGCAGGCGCATCAGCAGCCCGTCGCGCTCCAGCAGGCAGTTCACTGCCATGCGCACCTTCTTGCGGCCCTCATCTCCGCGGTACACCTCCTTCAACGTCTTGGTCCAGAACTCGCCCGTCTCGGCGGGAGAGTTGGCGCCGAATCCGATGCCGCTCACCATGCCGCACCACACGTCGTCGATGAGGAAGTCGGGCGTCGCCGTCGCCGACGACCACTTGTCGTGGAAGGGCGCCAGCAGCGGCGCGGGGTCCCAGCATCCCTTGCTGCGGGAGTCGGGCGACTCGCTGTCCATGGACGTACCCAGGGGAATGACACCTTGGATCTGGAAGAGGTCAGTATCAAGGTATCGGGAGAGACAGAAGAGAGAAATACCCGCTCGGGCGCCAACAGGGCCATCCGCATCACAACCCAGCCGCCTTGGCTGGTTCCTAGCGTAAACGCCTTCTTGATGTTCAGTGCGTCGAGGACTTGCAGCGCCATGATGGCCGAGTCCCAGTAGGTGAAGTGCTCCGTGGCGCAGCTAGTAGCGCCGTGTCCCAGCGGCTCGATGGCCAGCAGGTTGACGGCGGCGGTGAGCTCGGCGCTCTCGAATTGCGGGCGGTAGAGCGCGGTGGTCATGCACATGGAGTTGATGAGCACGCAGGTCGGCTTGGAGGGGTCATATTGGCCGTTGGAGAGAGTGTAGCCGGCGTCGATGCCGCCCAGATGGGGGACGCGGATAGTTTGAGTGGCTGCCATGTTGCTTGATGTAGTAATAAATCTTCTGCAAGGACACTAGAGGATAGTTGATACTCCTGGATTATGGCAGTCGGGCAGACGTCGTTTTTGTATGTCCTCCTAATCGTGATGACAGTCGTCCTTTTTGGCAGCTCCGAAGATGGAGTAAACTAACGGTCGGGGGTTGATCCTTGTTCTGGTGCAGATCGTCGTTGAAAATGTTCGTTTGACAGGATTATTAACCTTTGCGACCGTTTTTCTCAACGGTTCGGTAGGTCGGCTACCAACCATCTGCCTGCCCCTATCCTGATTTTTCCTAATTCGTCATAGAATGGTAGAAACTGGCCCCACTCGGCACATCCATCTACTTCCTTGGTTGGAACGCAAACCCGGGCTCCAGGCTCAAACTCGCCTGCCTGTGTGGGACTGGCCGGCCATTTAAGATTTGACTTGCGTCTCATTTCGTGTCGGA
This sequence comes from Aspergillus campestris IBT 28561, assembly GCF_002847485.1. Taxonomy (NCBI): domain Eukaryota; kingdom Fungi; phylum Ascomycota; class Eurotiomycetes; order Eurotiales; family Aspergillaceae; genus Aspergillus; species Aspergillus campestris. The sequence goes on from NW_020194353.1 coordinate 12,714, forward strand.
CGTACTCTCCGCAAGGTTGATTGAATTGGACTGACAGAGCTGACCGTTCTAAAGGGTTCTAGGGTTTTAAACGGTTCTGGAGTTGAATCTCGTAGATCGAGTCGCATGATCTTGAGTGTAAATCCCCGTCCTTAGGCAGATTTCTGCAACTGTAAAAGAAACCCTCTGTGGCGGACAATCACCTAGTAGGATGCAGGAATTGGCTGACTGATGTGTTGCATGAGAATCCAAGCTTGAATTCCTCTCCTAACGATGATCCCATGTGGAAACCGTGTCTGATATCAGCTCGGGGGCTGGAAGCTGAGATAAGGTCTTCAAGTTGGACTTGATTTAAACGGCTTCACTTTGTTGATTTTTTTCGTAGAATGATGTCAGGCTTGGTACCTCTCATGGTCTTTGTGATCCCTTGGTCTTCAAGGCATGCAACCAGTCATGATATCTAGAGTGAGAGCGGGGTCCTGGTGGATCTCAATTTCATCGACACAACTGATGGCAAAATAGGAGAAAATGAACTGAAGAAGACATTCCTGCCTGAGGAACATGGCAGAGACTGGGATGTCACCTGATCTTTATCTTTCATCTTTCTAATCTCTTCATTCTCTTCACTTTCCTCTGTCTTGTCAATTTCCTCACTTTCCTCGTCTACTCAGTACATAATATATCTATATTAGGTTCGTCGACCTGTCTCGCCGTTGAGAAAAGTGGGTTCAGAGTCACACCGCCAATCAACATTTGCCGAACCAGGCCAGCCCATATTATGTGTCAATTGATTTGATTCCTCAAATGTGGGTCTTTCCATGCGTTGTGAAGTCCACCGTACTGTGGAGTACATGGATATTGGAAATTGCACTGCTGAGCTGACTGTTATCTTGCCGCTGGATTGTCAACGAGCCGACTGCGTTGTCGAATCATACACCTCTCAATTGTTATTCAAGCCCCCAAAGCAAACGGGAAGACCGAGGATCCGGTTCCTCTGCATACAGTGTGACGTGTGTGTATCCAATGCGGGTTGGTTGTACAATGATTGGGGTGGTATATGAGGCTCAACTCGATGTACTCCAAGATATAGCTCATGAGGTGGGCCATCTCTTTCAGCTTTGGTAGATGGTCTTTCTTATTGGATATCCTGTACTGAGTTCAAGTGATAAGCATGTTTGCTGGTTGATAATGGGACTGATCGAAATGTGTATTGGGTTCTGTATTGGAATTTACGTGCAGGAAGAATGATAACAAGAATGTCAGATTCAACATGAGATCAGATTTTACCCTGTTAATTGAACAAACACACTCAAGGTATCTACTATGACATGGATCCATTCCATGCCTCAGTTGAGCCTCTTTTGTCTGTTCACGAGCAAGACACGTTCACTGCATCCGGATAGACCGACGTTGTGTTACCATTGAAGTAGGCGCATCTCGTAGGAATGACAAAGAAAGAGGCCATGCCTGCATCACGCTGCCAATGCCAGCTGCCAGCAACGTGACCAGCACTTCTTCCACTACTTCTCCCATCGTTGATATTCTTCTTCTCCACTGCTCACCCACCAGACATAATGTTCTCTCTCGCCTCCCTCATCAGCCTCGCCGCCCTCCTCGATCTCCTCTACGGCCTCTACACCACCTTCAAACATGCTCGCAATTTCGTCCGCTGGCGCTGTGGCTCTCTCCCGGCCTATCCTAGCGACTTCCTGGGCTGGAACACTCTCAAAGAACTCCAAGCAGCAGACAAAGCACGCAGGCTGCCCGTTCTGTTCGTTGACCGCTTCTCTCTCATGGAGACTCGCGAGAACCGTCGCGTCAATACCTACCTCACCCGCCAGGCCCTACGCGATGTCATCATCACCTGCGACCCAAAGAACGTACAGGCAATGCTAGCCACCCAATTTCAGGATTTCGAGCTGGGAAGCGCGCGCCGCATCTCCCTCCACCCTCTCCTCGGGAATGGAATCGTACGCCCCTCCCTGGTATACACCATAAAATAATAACTAACTTACATCAAGTTCACCACTGACGGCGAACACTGGTCTCGCTCGCGCGCTCTCCTCCGCCCCCAATTCACCCGCGATCAAATCAGCGATCTGAACCTAGAAGAGCGCCATGTGCAACACGCCTTCCGCGCCATGCCCGTCGACCCCACCACTGGCTGGACATCCGCCGTCGACATCCAAACCCTCTTCTTCCGACTGACCATGGACTCAGCCACCGAGTTCCTCTTCGGCGAGAGTGTCAACAGCCAATCCGCCGCGCTGGACACCAACCAGCCAGACTCCTTCTCCGCCAACTTCGACCGCGGCCAGCAATTCGCGGGCCAGCGCGCGCGCCTCGACAAGCTCCACTGGCTCGCCAACACAAAGGAAAGCCGACACGTCACTGCAGAAGTCCACGCCTACGTCGACCAGTTCGTCCGCGCCGCACTGGACCAGCAACAGTCCCGCAAACCAGACATCTCCAGTCCAGCGCCCACCAAACAGCACGGCGTATTCCTCCAGCAACTAGCAGCCGCAACCCAAGACCCCATCGAGCTCCGCTCCCAACTCCTCAACGTTCTCCTCGCAGGCCGAGACACAACCGCCTCGCTCCTCAGCTGGAGCCTCCTCCTCCTAGCCCGCCACAGCGACGTCTTCACCAAACTCCGCACCGCCATCCTCGCGGCCTTTGGCCCGGACGGCCCAAAAACCACCCCGATAAGCTTCATTGCCCCCATAACCTTCACCTCCCTCAAAGACTGCCGCTACCTGCAAGCCTTCCTCAACGAAGTCCTCCGCCTTTACCCAATCGTCCCTAACAACCGCCGCACAGCCGTCCGCGACACCACTCTCCCGCGCGGCGGCGGGCCAGACGGCTCCCGCCCTGTCTACATCCGCGCCGGCCAGCAAGTCCTGTACAGCGTGTTTGCGATGCACCGTCGTGTGGACCTGTGGGGTGAGGATGCGAACGAATTCCGCCCTGAGCGTTGGATGGAACACTCCCCCGGTCACCGGGTAGGTTGGGAGTATCTGCCGTTCAATGGGGGCCCGCGCATCTGCATCGGGCAGCAGTTTGCGCTCACGGAGGCGGGGTACGTGCTTGTGAGGCTGTTGCAGCGGTTTGGGGCGGTTGAGGATGTGTTTTCGGAGAGGGAAATTAGCTATGCGTTGAATTTGACGATCGCGCCGGGGGAGAATGTTACTGTGCGGATGAAGGCTGCTTAGGTTTACTGTTGATTGCGTTCTTACTGTTGACCAGACTCATACAACAAACTTAACTTGTCTTCAAAGGACGGCAAGTAGATGTACGTAGCAGACTTACGTAGTGTACTGATCAGGTGCTTGTAGTATGCATAGATGATCTACATAGGGTGGAGAGTAGTAGTGTCATGCGGATGTCGATCACACATATAGCGCCACATATAGCCACTGACGTCGATGGCATGTACCCCAATAATACCCTTCTTGCTCCCTAGATAGATTCATACGAATCCACCAAGTAGATAACCACTGATATTGCGAAATGACAGAAAAATAGACAGCATATATCATATAGTCGTACGTAGTTTACTCGTAAATCAACAAAAGCAACCCATAAACCATCCCCTAACTATTAATATCTCCTACTCACCAACCTACTACCTCTCTACCTAGGTGGGTAGATAACTCGCAGTACTGCAGAGTAAGTAGGCAGATCAAAGACTGAACTAGCAGCAAATCTCACAGCACTCGAAACAGGCCAGGCCGGCGCAGCTAGTTATCATTAATTAGTATCTCACCCATTCTCTTTCAAGGGGTGGGTAAGAGACACCACAGTAATGGGGAGAGTAAGACGAGAAAATCAAGGAGAAAGAGAGAAACTCACAGCCCACAGCAGATGCCACCGGCGCCACCCCCACGGAGACTCAAGTTCATCTGTTCGGTGGAGCGCTGTATTTATTAGTATCTTCCATCCATATATCACACTTTCCTTGTTCTAGTATCCGTAACACACACACACACACACACACACATATATATATATATTATATATAATGTATGCAATATACTAGCCCCATATAATAATACCAAAACAGGCAGAAGAATAAGAAATAATAACCAACCGGCTGCTCCACCACCAAACCCTCCTTCACGGGAGCACTGGGGCTCGTCGGCTGCTGCTGCACGGTCACGGTGCGGGGATCCCACAGCGGTTCTTGGTATTGGGGTTGATTGTTTTCGTCTTTGGGTTTGGAGAAGAGGTTGAACATTTTAGAAGTGAATTGGGGGGATATTGGGGAGATGGGTTGTGTGTGTGGATTGTGGATCGTGGTTATGGGGATTGGAGAGAGAGAGTTGGAGAGAGAGATGGAGAGAGGGATAGAAGAGAGGGTGAGATGGAATGGACTAAGAGAGAAAAGAAAAAAAGAGGGGTAAGGCTGAGGTGAGTGCGAATAAAGAAGGATGTGGTTATATTATATTATATTATCTGATATTATAGCGCAGTATATTAACGAGTTATGTCTAAGTTTAGTATATTATATCATCCTGGACTGTATTTGTATGTATCTGTATGTATGTATGTTAGGCATCTCTATTTACCAATAATATCTATACAGAGATTATATCTTCCGCCTCACCAACCCCCTCATGAAATCAAAACTGTTACTATCGCTCTGCAACTGCCACACCCGGCCCGTCCCCCGATCCTCCCATCCCAGCTCCTCCGCCAACAGCAACCCGTAGTCCCGCGAGATGCCCTTGATGCGCGCCCGCGCCCCGCCCACCTCCTCCACAGTCACTACCTGGTTCGTATGCAGCCAGTCCGCGTAGTACATCGCCTCGAAGCCCCGGTCGAATCCCGTCCGCAGGAACCGGGTGTACAGCTCCTCGAAGGTCGTCACCACGCGCGCCAGCAGCCGCTCCAGCGTGATGGGCGCCGCCGTCGGTCCCACGAACCGCGCTGCCAGCGCGCTCAGCGACGTCGTTGGCGCTGCGTTCGTCGCGTTGATCCCGATCCCTACGACCGAGATGTACTCGCGCCCGGAGAAGTGCGAGTTCACTAGGATCCCGCAGATCTTGGCGTACTGGTTTGTGGCTGTCGCGTCAGGGTCCTGCGCGTACACGTCGTTCGGCCACTTGAGCTTGACTGGCATGGCTTCGTAGCCCTTGTCGTAGGACTTGATCCCCTGCACGACTGCCATTGCGGCGAGGTACTGGATGAAGATCACTGGTGCCGACTGCAGCTTGTCGATCGGGTGGTGTACCACCGTCGAGAACATCAGCGCTCCCGCCGGCGACACCCAGACGTTGGACCCGCGTCCGCGCCCGGCGACCTGCGTTGTGGCCGTCGCGGTCGTCCCGTTGGGGAGCTGCCGCAGCAGCTTCGGGTTCTTCTCGAGGATGGTGTTGGTGCTGGTGATCACCTCCCCGTACATCAGGTGCGACCCGAACTCGCTCGCCCCCTCGCGCGACTGCCCCTGATACTCCCGCAGATTCGCGTAATACGCGTGGTGGTTGAACGACGGGGTCGTCTTGGACCCCGGTACGTCGTCGTGCACGATCAGCCGCTTCTCAACCGTGCGGTAATCGACGATCCCCTCCTGCTGGCCCGGCAGGGTGTCGCTCAGCCCGTCCATGCTCCACGCGCCCGGCTTCTCGATGCGGAACGTGTCGTTCTCGTCCTTGAGGTACTCTTGCGGCCCGTCTGCCGTCACAGCTTCCCGCAGCGACGCTAGGAGCGGAGCCGTGTCAGCCGGGTCCCGGGCAGACAGGTGCAGGGAGGAGAGGGACGGTACGGTGGTGGTGGACTGCGACGCCTGCAGCCCCAGCTTGACCAGACAGGCCTTGAGGAAGTCCGTGCGCGCCTTGTCGTCCGCCGCGATGGCGTCGATGAGTTTTCCATACTCGGCGCCGCCGGCCTTGCGGTCGAGGTTCACGGCCGCGAATCTACGTCGTTAGATGTAGTTGTCAGTCATAGTAATTACGATGTACAGGGTATGGTAGAGAAACGTACTCGGGGTGCGGCCCCGTCAAAATGGCAGCCCCGTCGCCCACCCGACAGTAGACCACGGCGGCGCCGTCTTCGCCCGCATCCACGTTCAGCTCCTCGGCGTAACGAGCCAGGACCTCGACTCCCTTATCGGCATATCGCCCCGCGTCGACAAAGACGCCGCCCCCATTGTAGTATGAGCGAAAGCCCTCCGGTACGACCACTTGTTCCGGGCTGAGCGCCTCGCGGGCGACCGACAGCTGCGCGGCACGAGCACCCGCCTCGCTGTTATAGGCAAAGCCCCCGAATGCCCCACCGCGGCAGGTTCCGGGGAAGAACGCGAGCTCGCGATTGCCGATGACCTGTAGTGTCTTGTCACCGACCTCAAACTCGCAGTGGCGGGCGCCGTAGTAGCCGCCGGCGCAGAACCCGAGGTAGGCGCCCCCGCGACGGACGTACTGTTCGATGCGACGGTTGCCGGCGCCGTTGAGGGCGCGACAGTATCCGAGATCTGCACCGCCGGGGAAGACCAGCAGGGCGCAGGAGGGAGACCAGGGCTGGTGGAGCAGTTGGTCGGCTGTGACGGGGATGACGGCGTAGTGAGGGGCTAGAAGGCGGCGGAGGGAGTAGAGGCAGTGTCGGACGGATTCGACGGTGGTTCCATTTCCTAGACTTATTAGCTATTGAATTGAATTATTGTAGGGATTGGTTATACCGGTGTAGACCAGGACGTTAAACCTGGAGGGAGCCATGGTGGGGAGATGAGGAATGAAGGCGGAGGCCGAGATAAATGACTCCGCAGGTCAATCTGGGCCGATCGTCTCACCTCATACATCCACCAGTGTCAACCCCAACACACTCAACATGTCTCCCAACAAACGGCCAGAGCAACCCCCTGTGGACGATGATGAGCCTGATGATTGGTATATACCCTGGACACCTTTTGCGCAATTGGAAACTGACAATATGTAGGGATAAGCGCATCTTCAGCACGGGCTGTGCTGCTGAGCAGGACCGCATGAACGACTGTTACTATGTTAAGAAGGACTGGCGGAGTTGCAAGAACGAGGTATTTATAACCCTACTCTATATACCCCTACTCTATATACCTCTACTCTCCGTAGGATCTACATGGCCAGTATGGTCCATTGGTGAATGTAGCTAATGGAACAGATGGAGGCATTCCGCCAGTGCTGGAAGCGACAGGGCAATGACAAACGGACAGACACGAAGGACGCATGATGCTGTACTCTACTGTACTCTACTGTATTTCTAGCCTACAATAAATCAAATTCCCACTCTTAGACACTGTTCCTGGTGTTGTGGATAGTAATCACGTGACACCATCACGAACGTCATCTCCGCGTCCTCAAACGGCGACAGATTCTCCAACACACGCGTCCAACCACAACCCAGCATGTCTCTCCGCCCCGTCCCTCGCGCCCTGCGCGCCTCTCTCCAAGTTCTCCGACCCAGCATCTCCATCCAGCAAACCCGCTCCCTCACACGAACAACTCCAACCCCACAATTCAACCCGACAGGCGCCTCACCTCCGAACCGAACAACAACCCCCAACAAAGCTACTCCTCCTACCACTCCCACCCCCTCCAATGGCTACCGCAACACCAACACCACAAACAGCGCCAACGGCACAAACAATACCGTTGAAACCCCCATAAAACGCACCGAAAACATCTCCAAAACCGGCCTCTCAGACCAGCCCCTCGAGCTCGACGACCCAACAGCAGACCGCATCGACTGGACGCGCTCCTTCCACGGCCTCTCGGCAGCGCCCTTCCCCAAAGAAGCAGCAGACATCCTCCTCGCAGAGGTCAACCCCGATGAAGTCGAGATCAAGCCCGACGGCATCGTCTACCTCCCTGAAATTAAATACCGGCGGATTTTGAACCGCGCGTTCGGTCCTGGCGGGTGGGGGCTTGTCCCGCGCAGTGAGAGTATCGTTACGCCGAAGACGGTGACGAGGGAGTATGCGCTTGTTTGTAATGGGCGGTTAGTTCTTCTTTTCCCACTTTTTCTTCCTCGCTTTTTGTTTGCGTTATAGAATTTGTTTTATTCCCCCAAAAAGCTAACTAATATAAAAAATAGCCTCGTCAGCGTAGCCAGAGGCGAACAAGACTACTTCTCCCCCGACGGCATCCCCACCGCGACAGAAGGCTGCCGATCCAACGCCCTCGTCCGCTGCTGCAAGGATCTCGGCATCGCCAGCGAACTGTGGGACCCGCGCTGGATCCGCCGCTACCGCGCGCAGTACACGCGCGAGGTCTTCGTCGAGCATATCGTTAATAAGCGCAAGTCGAAGATTTGGATCCGGAAGGATGATCCGGTTTCTTATCCTTGGAAGGAGAGCAAGTGATTTGTTCGTTCTTCCTTCCTTCCTGGATTTGAGGGTTTGATGGAGTGGGGTTAATGGGGAATGAGGAATGGTTTTTTATGTATGATAAATGCATGCTGGATTTGTTTGTTGATTTGATTTGTATTATAGAAATACTGGGAATAAAGTACTCTGCTATCAAGGAAGCCAACAAGAATCAAAAGATATCAAACAAAATGGAAACCATTAGATAGAAAAGAAAAGATCAGAAAAGATCAAAAAGAAAGGGAAAGAAAAAAAAGACTGCGCTATCCCAACTCCATCCCATACTCATTACAATATAAATCTACTAATTCCACCGCCGAAACGCCCCGGCATCTCGTGCGCCTGTCTCGCTGAAGCCGACCGCGGCGGGAGTGACTCCGGCTGCCGCTCCTCCTCGAACGAGTTCACGTTCTCTCGGGGTCGCTCGGACGGCAGCTCCGAGGGTGGCTGCTGCTGCTGCTGCTGCTGCGAGGTTGAGTATGGGTTGTCAGGGTAAGACGTCACCGCCTGCCCTGGGGCGGAGGGCCCTGGAGCCTCGTAGTGCTGGTGGTAGGGGTCCGTCGGGGCAGGCGGGTACTGGGTGGATGCCCGTCTCGGGGGCGTCGGGTGGGAGAGAATGGGCACCCCGCCTGTGGCGGTGGGGAACGGGGTCCATGGTCCTTGTTGGCCTGGGGACGGGGTCCGCGCCAGAGACCCGTAGTGCGCGCTGGCGGCTGCCGTGGGGTCATGTCCTGGGGACGCCGCCGGGGTCTGGTAGTTGTCGACTTCGCCGCCGGCGACGGAACGCGATCGTCGCGGGTCGGGGTAAGTGGCGCCGCTGCGTAGACTAACGGATGGGGTGGAGCCTGCACCACGGCGGTGCAGAGAGCCTGTGGACCGCGCGACGTCGAAGCCTGTCGAGCGGGACTCGTCGTCGGCTAGGTCCGTGTGGAGGCGACGCATCCCTTCGCTGGCGCCGGCGGCGCGCGCCGCGGCACCGGCATCTTTCGAGGCGGCGTCATCGGACTTGTCGTCGGACGGGGAAGGGCTGTCGCTGCCGGCATCGTCGGCTGCTACGGGTCCGCGGATCTGAATCTTGCGAACGGTGGCGATGAGCGCGCACATGAACTTGGAGCGGCGGGAGGCCCGCACGGCGTCGTTGGCCCAGTTGGACTTGTGGCAGATGGACACGGTCAGTTCCAGTTTGTCCATGTCTCCGACGCCGGTCACGTCTACGGTGAGTTCGGGCTGGAAGTCGCGACAGTTGTCCTTGTCGCGCACGAACCGCTCCATCTCGTCGCGGAGCATCTGGATGTCCGAGAAGGTGGTGTCGAAGTGGACCGGCACGGTGAGCGTCTCGTGCATGGCGTTGGAGCGTGTGAAGTTGTCGATCCACAGCGTGTTGAGCACCGCGTTGGGCACCTGGGTCAGTCGGTGGTCGGTCACACACCGGAAGACGCTAAACAGCAGCGAGATACGTTCCACCACATACGGCTTGCTGTCGATCTCCACGCGGTCGCCAATGTCGAAGGGGTGCTTGACGAAGAGGAAGATGCACGAGCCGAGCACCTCTTGCGCGGTAGTCGAGAAGACGAAGCTGAGGGACAGCAGGGAGGTGGCACCCGCAGCGATGACGGTGCCAAATCCACTGGTGACAAACGACACGAACACGAGCACGCCGATGATGAAGGCCACCGACATCAGCAGGTTATCTAGCACGTGGATAGCTTGGTCGACGTCGTGCATGCTGTGGTTCAGCGACTTGCGCTGGCGTCCGATCTCGGCAATCGCCATGACCATCTCGTCCAGGCTGATGTCCCCATTGGTGTCCTGATCCAGCATGTGGAAGCATTCGTCCGCGTCGGACTCTTTGCCCGCCCCGAGGACTTCTGAGATGTCGTCGGGGAACAAGGCCTCGCGGCCCTCAATGACGAACGACATCCAAATGCGTCGCGCCAGGGCTTCGGAGGAGCGTCGACGCTCGAGGGCCTGGGTGACAATCGAATGGGCCGCCGTCGGGTTAAACACCTCCTTCCCGGTAATCTCGTGTGCCACGTCCCCGAAAGCTGCAGTCACCTTGTTGCCGAAGCGCCCCACGTTGTGGCCCACCTCGCGAATGAGCCTCAGCGGCGCGGACGAGCTGGACCGGAGATGACCCGGTCCCTTAACGCCTGGGGATCCTAGCAGGGAGTCCGAGATCGCAGCGTCGTCATCACGGAACTCGCGACAGTACATAGGGAACATGGTGCGCGATGCATCGTACAGCATTCCGACCAGCTGGATTTTGCGCTTGGATTCTTGAATCTTGCGGTCGAATTGCTTGCGGTGGTAGCTGATGGAGATCAACTGCACCAGAGTTTTCTCGGCCAGGAAGATCAAGCTACAGACGAAGAGCGCGAAAAGGATATTCTTGATGGACTTCTCCCACCCCTTGACTCCTTTGTCGCCTTGGGACTTCTTCTCGGGATTCAGCGCCATGATCTACCCTCGTTAGTTTGACTCGTCCATTGACATGCTCAACTCGACACATACCGGGAAGAACGTGACTAGTGAGACTAATGCCCACAACACGGTGGCCATCGGCGTCTCCAGATTGCGCAAGATCAGTGCATATTTGCGCGTACCGGAGCTGACAATGCCACTGAGAAACTGGAAGACATAAGGCAGCGCGCGCGCCGCCAATTTCGACACCCACAGACTGACCCAGACGACCTCAAACCAGCAGAAGAACCAGGGCAGAGGGACACCGCCGATAGCGGCCTCCGGCGCGGCAATGGCCCCCACGATGATCGGAATGGCGAGCAAGATCGCCAGCGGCAAAATGTACAGTAAATACCGAGTGACCAGCGAGAAGTTCAACACGGCCTGGTAGATGCGACCCATGCGCGTGACGGTGCCATCTGCCGGATCTTCCAGTGGGACGCCCGTCGCTCCGGTGATGCGTCGGCGGCCGCCTGCGACACCAGGCATCGCTGCGTCCGACACCAGTCCGGTCTTTTCATTGGCGACGCTGCGGCCGGGTGTGTCGTCCGCCCCGGGCGGTTGGTAGCCCATGGGCTGTCCCGGCGGCGACCTCGGCGTTCTCACGCTGGGATTTCGCGCACCTGTCTGGCCCCGGCTGCCGACATTGCTCAATGGAATATCGATCGTCACGTCATGTGGATTGCCCATTTTGTTGTTGGCGTACTATGCGACGCGTTATGCATATAACGGCGATTCAACGAGTCTTCGGCATTCGCGTCAATTGAGTAGAAAAGGGCCCGCTGCCCTAAAATTGTGGGATAGATTCAGCACGAAGCACTCTGTGCGAACGTAATGTCAAACTTCGATAGTGGTGGAGCGACCGTGTGGGTCAATTAGTAGCGCAGATCAACTTGGGAGAGCACGGTCGAACTGTAGAGACAGACAAATGACAATGAGGCCCTTGATCACGATTCGTAATCGATCAGGGATTGTAATTGTCAAAACAAATGAAATCGGAAAAGACCGTTGCGTGGGAGGAGAGTGGAAGAGAATAGGATAGGAAGAGGAAGAAAGAGACAAGAGAGAAGGAAAAGTAAACAGGGAATGTCTGTGAAACCAGCAGGGAAAAAAGAGACGATTGCCTGAGGCCTGCTCGGTAGGGGAATTAGCTGGATTTGTTTCATCCCCCGCCACAAAACCACAACATCATTCATACCTCATTCTCTCCACCGTCCCAGGAAATCCCCCAAATGGGCTCCTCCATCCTTGTTGTCCTCCCGCGTCCGCTCGTTACTAGGGCCTACTAAGGAATGCCACAAGGCATACCAAAATACTACATTCCATCGGGCATTCCACCCCTGGTCTCTAACAACACCGTCGACTGAGAAGGATCAGTATCAGCACTGTCCGTGGGTTCTGTTCCTGCAGGATTATCTGGGGTCCTGGACTCTCGATTGAACCTTCTCGACGGGATCGTGGTTTGAGATTAAGGGCAGGATCGATGCATGGGCCAATCGGTTATGTCCGAGGGTTGACACGAGCGTTGGCCCCGTTGGAGCTTCGTGATCAATCAGATTGGGTTCTCGTGCCAAGTCTTGCGATCAGCCCCACTGTCATTTCCAGATGAACCATATCGGTCGGACTGGGCTCTGGATGGATGCGGGAAGAGGGATTGTTTCAGGTAATTCATTGTTGGGATGTCTTGCTGGGGGAGGGATTGAGAGCACTAATGGCCTTTCTATACCCAAAAAAGGAAGAGCACTAGGCAGCTATGCTATTTATACTGTATACTAATCTAAACCGCACCTCAGCCACACTTCTTGAAACATGGATTCAATAACCCAGCGGGATCCGTGCCTCTCCAGACATCATCCACACAATGCGCCTCAAGCCATCGCGGAGACAGATCAACTCCGGGCACAGCACCTTAGCCGCACCTCTTCCGCCGGCGGATGCGCCGATTTGGAATACCGATTCGCCTTTGGGACACGATCCATCGGACGACCAATTTGGTCGCACAACGTCAGATCAAAGGCAGCCACAAAGGATGCAACAACGACAGCCACTTCAAGCTTAGCCAGCTACACATGACGGGTTAGCAGATCCATCCAACAGCCAGCCACCAGGCGTTCCAGCCCACTTACCCTCATTCCCACTATAGCAGCAAAACTGATTAGCATGCTGTTGCTTCATGCAACACAATAAGCACAAGACAAGAAAAAGCAGTAAACTCACAGCACGCATGCCGTCCCGCGCCCCACCCCAAATACGCCAACGGCGTGCCTTTATCCTCCGCCCGGCCCGGTGAAAACCGCGCCGGATCCCACGTCCCAGGGTCGGAATAAACCGCGGGATTGGCGTGGGCTTCTTCAAGAATATAAAACTGTATTCTTGCTCAGCTGTCGTTTCACCAACAAAAGGAGGGGATCGGCCTACTGCGTAGGACCCACCGGGGATCACCTCTCCTGTCTCTCCGATGGGAATGTCCCTGTCACTGCAGTTCCGCCGGTACGTGGTAGCTGTTAGGTGCATGCGGATGCACTCGCGCAGACATAGGTCGAGCACAGGGAAGTCGGACTCCCACGTTTCGAGGGGGGTGCGCTGGAGGGTGTGAACCGGTGTTTCCTGTGGAGATGAGCGATAACGAGTGAGTACAGCGTCGATTTCCGCTCGCGCTTGCGCCATCCAGTTTGCGTTGCCCGAGAGATAGACAAGAAGCCAGACGGCCATGAGGGGCGTGTTGATTTGAGCGGCGAACAGCGTGGCCATGAGGTACTATCAGGTTGGTTTCAGAAGAGTCCGCGGGAAAAAATGAAAAAAGAGTAGAAGTAAAAGATAGTAAAAGAGCTCACAGTAACAACCTCCCCCATCGACAACCCCTTCTCCATCAAAATCCTCAACACCCCATCCACCTTCCGCCCCGACCCCCTCACAGCATCTCCCAAATACCCAGCCAGTTCCCGAATAGCAGCCACCCGCCGCCGATACCCCGGCGTCCGCAACCAAGGCACAAGTACCCTCCCAGCACTCGTCGAGCCCTCAATTTTCCGCAGAAGAGCCGGGCCCAAACCAGCCAGCGACGGCGAACTAGCACGCACATCATCAAACCCCGCCGCGCTCATCGTAAACTGAAATACCAGCCGATCCGCGACGTCGAATGGATCAACGAGGGTACTCGTCCCTGACTGTGCGGTTACGGCGTTGGCAGCGAACGCTAGCATAGATGATAGACACCGGCGAATGTTCTCAGTGCGCATAGTTCGCATGATGTGCGCGTTAATCTGGTATCCTTGCCAGCCGGTGGAGGGCTCAATCTGGGAGGGGTCGACTGTGGGGAAGAAGACGGTGAAGCTGTTGTTGGCGTCATTTTATACATTCTTTTCAGTCTACTGGGTGCGTTCCTGATGCTGGAGTGGAGTGAAGAGTGCTAGAGTACAGCGAGAACGCTGGGGGTGGACTCACCCCTCAACCATTTCCATCTCTCTGCGGTGAAAGAACGCTTCTCGACCTGCTGATCTAGACAGCCCGACGAGGTGATGCGGCCCCACAGCGAGGCTGAAGTTGCCGGTGGACGAGGCCGCCACGCCCTCGTTGTAGAAGCCGTGGCGGTTGTTAAAGAAGCGCCACGTGCTGAGGAAGGAAGGACAGTAGCCTGAGGCGAGTGGTTTGGGGGTACTACGGTCGTCGCGGGAGCGAGACGGTGGTCGATGCGCGATGGTGATGATGTACGCGAGGACTGTCACGAGGAGGGCGATAATGCTGCGGGTGGGCCATTCTGGGCTTTGGGCTAGTACTCTGGTGAGAGCTTCCATGGTGGTGCCTGTCATCATCTGCTTGCTGTGTTGGGTGCTGTATGTATGGTCGGTGTTTGTCGCTTCCACGGATGGTGCAAACTGCGTGGCTGTGGTAGGAGGATATCATGGATGAGGAAGGCAATTATTAGCGAGATGGCGATTGAGGGCTTGAAAAGGGTGGGCGTCTGGGCCATTGTAATGCTGTTTTTGTCTTTGTTGAGGCCTGTTCTGTTCTGTCTGTATCCTTAGTTCCAGATACGATGAGATGTTGAATCCGGTGGTGTGAGTGGGGTGGTGATTGGAGCCCGCTTATTAGGGTTTCGGAGCTTCTTTGTTTGGAGATTCAGTGGTGGATGCTGAGGCTCTTGGCGTGACAGGGACAATATGAAGCATTTTGGAAGGTTGGTATTGTTGGATCTTGTTTCGGGCTACGGGTCAAATAGAAGTGCTTATTCGAAGGTGCATCCTTTATAGCCATGGGGGCAAGTGCGTCATGGTGGATAACCTAAATAGATGTCTCACGGCAGATAGTACGTAAAAAAAAAAGAGTTTCATTGTTCTATTGGATTGCAAGTCGCATTCTCTCCGGGAGAAAACAATTGGGTAGTATTGGAGTAAGTCCTCCCATGGTCCAACAGTCGAGGTCTCGTATTGCGATAGGTGTTTATGGGCGTCTTCAACAACCCAAATAAGTGCTTTAGACACACATGGAGTACTCAGGGCTCTGCTCGATGCACTTCATCGAGCCGACACACTGCGTAGGGCCATCCCAGTTGGCTCCTCCACACTGCTGGAGAGGTCTGGCCTTGTTGGGCTCGGCCGTGCCGGTGGGTGCAGGGGCGTTGGTGGGGGGGGCAACGATAGGAGTGGCAGTGAGAGAGTCCGTGGGAGCAGACGTGGGAGCAGACGTGGGAGTAGACGTGGGAGTAGACGTGGGAGCAGACGTGGGAGTAGACGTGGGAGTAGACGTGGGAGTAGACGTGGGAGTAGACGTGGGAGTAGACGTGGGAGCAGACGTGGGAGCAGACGTGGGAGCAGACGTGAAAGCCTCAGGAGCGAACTCAGCCTTCACATCCGCGCCCGACGCTGCCGCAGAGCCGTCCACGAAGTATTTCTTCAGGATAGGCAGGTAGGCATCAGACGCCTTGCCCTCCTCGGGCTCCAGGTTGTACATGTAGTCGCCCCACCACGGGCCGGCAGCCCACCACTCGGCGCCCATCCAGACATCGCTGTTGGTCGCCATGTGGTCCAGCAGGCCCTCGACGGCAGTCTCGCACTGCTCGTTCACACCGCCGGCGAATTCGCCGAGGAAGCCCTTCTTGTTGTTGTCCTTCAGCCACTGCGTCGCGGTCTGCATGCGCTCCTTGCCGATCGTGGAGCTGACGCAGGTCTCCGACGTGCCGGAGCCGTCGGTGTCCAGGTACTGGTGCATCTCGTAGACGATCTTGTCTTGGGGATCGCTGAGCTTCTTGAGGTTGTCGTTGTTGTCGGCCCACTTCCACGCCCCGGTGTACTGGTTGCCCTCGACGAAGATATACTGGGTCTTGGCGCCAGCGGCGCGGATGCCGTCGATGGCGGCTTGGTTGAGATTCAGTACGAGGGACTGATCCATGTCGTGGTATTCGTTGTCTGCACAGCATTAGCTTGGTAGGCGCTTGAGGGAAGCGTGACGCATACTGGTGTCGAAGATGACCTTCTCGTTGGAAGAGAATTCGCCCGCAACAGTCTTCCAGAAGGATTGGAAGTCGGCTGTCGACGAGATGATATTCCCGGAGCTAAATGCGTTAGCGGTTGTATTCAGAGGCAGATAAAAGACATACTATCGGCCGTAGTTGTGCGGGTCGAGAACCGCGTAGGCACCGCTATCCGTGATGGACTGGATGATCTCCTTCAGGTGCTTCAGGTACGTGGCATCCAAGCTGCCAGACATGTCGTTCGGGACGAGTCGCTCCATGAGGAACGGCACCCGGAAGATGTTCATGCCCTCGTTACGCAGGGCCTGGATCTTCGAAATGTCGGGGAAAGTATAGTCGGTTCCCGGAGTGCCAGGGATGTTAGACTCGCCAAATTCGGCGCCAGACTCGTTGACACCGACCCCTAGACTGTTAGTATTTATTACTGCCAGGGGGGAAAGCATACATACAAGTGAATCCGGTATCACGCTTCTTCATCTCCCTCCGGGGGTAAGCGTGCACCAGGCCGGCGGCGCTGGCGGCCATGATCAAGGCACCGAATCTCATATTGAAGGATAGTTAAAAGAGTGTATTGAAGGTGAGTTAAGAACGAGTGGCTGAGAAGATAATTGCAGAATGAAAGGCAAGAACCGGTCTTGATGTCCAAAAAGAGGCAAACAACGATAGAGCAGCAGGATCGGTGCCTTTATGGGATTGGGCATCATTTATTCATGATCAGCGATGTAATTTCACTGGAGATCTAGGCCAGATCCTGAGACAGACAGGTCGTTTTGGTTCCACATCAGCCCACCGATGGATATATCAATCAGCACTGGAAACTGGAGATTTTCCTTCTCATCTTGGAATTGATCTTGTCTGCTAAGGGTGATAAACTGAAGCCAAAGTGTCGGTATCATGCTTATATCCTCTTGGGTATGATGATGTATAATTCACGATAGGTCCGACAAGGTAATTGAGGCTTTCGGATAGAATACAAACCTGGTCGGACACGGCGATCCTGTCTGCCGAAACGGCAAGATAGGATCCATGAGGACGGAACGTGGTTATGGATGTTCAACATGAAACACGATGCCGTCTCGGAGATTTGTTGACGGGTGGAGCATCCGGGTATTAATTGCCGAGCATCGGCCATCCAGACACAAATAGATTGTGCCTCCCGGGACAAAACTTGCTCGAACATGGGACAGTATATTGAGTGGTGCCCCAGCTCTGGATATAAAGGAATATTATGGGGTAAATCATTGGCGACTGGATCGGGTGTACCAAGCTTTTCATATTCTACCACCCGTGTCATTAATCGAATTTAGCACCTGTCACGGACAGGGTGCTACAACCACGGCAGTATCAGCGGCTTATGGTCGCTCCTTCCAGAGACCAAAGAGCCAAAGATAGCTGTTGCCAGTGCTATGCTGGTGTCTCTGTTATGGAAAGGGCTTAGTGTATCATTATGTTCCATTCATCTATCCAAGAATCGTCGCTCGGGGTATCAAACGCGTCAAACGAACCATCGAACATCGCTTGCCATTCGGATTTTGTCAATGGCGGGTCGTTATATTCCAGTGTCAATCCGTACGGCTCGAACTGTTCACGTAGACAGTCCATGCGGTCCCAAGGATATTCCATAGGCTCGGCACTTGCCATACGCGGGGAGAATTCGACGCGGATCTTCCTCAGAGCTGACTTGCGCGCGACGGCTTCTTTCATAAGTCCTCGTAGCCAGGATTCCTCCTGATCATTGAATCCGCTCCACTTGAGACCATATAAGATTTCCTCTTCAAACGACCATGTGAAAGTGTGGAGTTTGGGTCCCAGGAGCAGGTCTGCATGGTCTGGAGACCACCGGAGAAACTTTCGCGTTTGGTGCCCATTCACTGACCCCATTACCCACCTCGAGAGCAGAAGCGTCTCAAGATTTGGAAAATCGGCTGCATTGAACAAGGTCTCTGCGCTTGCGCCTTCGGCGAAAAAGGAACCTATCTCTATCGTTCTAAGCGTGTCCCGGTGGCCTGATAACCACGAATGAAGCATAGGCAGATCGGCGCCGTCGATGGGCGACCGGTGCAGGGAGAAACAGACCAGCTCTTTGGGCCATTGGATTAGCTGGGCAATCGCGTCCGGGGATGCCCTAGTCTCGGAGATATCTAGTGCCTTAAAGGAGGCCGTTTGGTAGTCCTATCTCGGGTCAACGTCGTGCTAACATCGGAGGCGGAAACCATTCATGGGATCAATAATTACCTTGGGCTCCACACATGCCGGGCCACTCTCAATCTCTCCAGCTCTCACCACCTGTAGCTTCTTCAGTGATGTGAAAGGGACTTGTTTCACGATGTCTCGGAGATTCATTCTGGCAAGCGAACCCTTGATTTGAAAGACTGCCAGTTCTCGCATGTGCTGACCGGCTGACCGGATCAAATCCCACGTCAATTGAGTCGGCCGATCATCGGGTCCCGCGACAGTCGCACCATCCCAGGCAGGAAACAACTCAACGGCGAATTCCAGGGTGTGGACTCGAGTCATCCATGCGAATAAATCATCCCAAATACGATAATGATCTCCATCGACTAGGTCTTTCCCGTTAATTTGAACTTCTAGCTGCCGGCACAGTGGTCCCAGTGCTGGAGTCTCTCGCAGTGTTCTATGGAGCAGCATGAAGCTCTCGGGCTCGGGTTTGAGCCTCGGGCTTGGCCCGAACACAATGGTATGGTATATAAAAGGAAGCACCAAGCGGTGGAACCGCCGACATACAAGGGCCACTTGTCTCGTGGATGGGTAGGAGCGAATCGAGTTGTCGAAATCCGCTCGGGGGCTCTTCAGGGAAGCGAAATCAATGATTATCACAAGAACCTCATCTGGGAAGTCGAAGATGGTCAATGCCATGGCCGTGACTCGGTTACGAATTGTGTCGAGACTTGTTGGGTATCAGAACTAAACTTTGAAATACAAGACTCAGCCTTGAGTCTGGGATTGAGCGAGTTGAGATAAAGGTAGGACGTAGAAGTCGTTCAAGACAGATTGAAGGTTGTTCGGCTGGAGGATGGAGAAGAAACCACGCGGGGCGGCCAATCAGCAGTTCATCTCACATACCTAGCACTAGATCATCACTTCTCAGTAGGGATTAGTGGTAATGTCGACATTTGACCATCTCTACGGAGTACTTCTAGACAAGATAGAAATTATATGATTAGTTGCGGCCACTGTGGCTCATTACTGGCAAATGACTTCCTGCCCAGCTCCTCAGCCGTGTACGAGCTCATGATCAACACCACCCCTGTCTATCCAACCAAGATGAGTATGAATACTACCATCCGATTGGCATCAATATAGCCATTGGGCTTCTTGAAAGCGCTGTAGAATAAGCATATAAATGGAGGTATGCAATGTAAGCAAACAGAGAGTAGGTTCATTTAAAATCAATGAACATGACATTCCCGAAGCTATAAAAAGGTTGCAAGATCAATATAAAACCAAAAAGAAAACTGCAAATCCCAATAACAAAATGACAATTAACCGATTGCACCCACCAACTCCGTGCCACTGATCAACTCCAAACAAGAAACGCAACGTCACAACTTGCCATCTCTAAAGAATCATAAAATACACGATCAGTAATATCGTCCAAGACCTCAACAAGAGAAGGGAGATATATCTAAACCTCACTTCCCAGCCCCCACCCACAAAACGGACAGTACTGCAACCCACCAGGTGAAACTGTCGACCAAGCATTCAGACACCTTTCACACGCCTGTGACACATACTGTGGGAGCGGGCGCGGCGGGCCCATATACAGACGCTGGAGGATATCAACCGCCAGAAGAGGGTGCGAGTCCAAGAAGTTCCTGAACTCGAGGTTGGCAATAAGGGCAGACATCCTCACGCAGGCTTCGTCGAGGAAAATGCGCTGTATGTTGCGGTTAGATTCCGATGTCTCTTCCGCCAGAAATGCGTCTCTGAATCCGGCGATGAACTCAGGGAGGGTACGCTCGGGGAGACTGAGGGGGATGGCTTGCTCGGCGCGGTAGGCGAGGTCCCAGATTTCGAACACCTCTGCGAGACGGGCGACCTCGGAGAAGTGCGTGATCGGCGTGTCGGGGAGGATGATTGACGTTAAAGGATTGTAGATGTAGCGGACAAGGATCTCCACTGCGGAGGGAGATTCGTCCCTCATGTCGAGCGTCTGGTGGCTAGTTAGTATAGGTTTGGCTGTGCTTTTTGATCTGATGATCATATGTGGGAACTTACAGCCGGGGAGTCAATGAGAAGACGAGAAAATGTCTCGTTTTGAGAGAGGACATTCTGGTGGGCGTAAAGATCACCCGCGGCAGTGTGAATGATCAGGTTGGGGGGCGGACCTTGATGGTAAGATGATCTGTTTTCTGTTAGCATCGTGGATATATAGATTTTGTTTTATCTTGCTATTGTCTACAATACAATGATAGGGCTATCACTTACTCTCCCACGCTGTCCTCAAATCCACTACTCTCGTCACCAACGGCCCCAGTCATAGGCTGGACGCCAAACCCGAGCTGACTCCCACCGTCAGAACTCAATGTCTCGCTCTCGTCTGAGACATCGCCGTCTGTCATATTGACAGACGACTCTGCCCCATTTGTGAGCCCTGCATTGGCGATGAGAACGGGGCTGGGAGGCGGAGTCAGTTGCCCATCCTCGTTCACGAAGACGGTACTGGGGTTTTCCCATGGAATGTTAGGAGCGTCAGACATTGCGATATGATTTTGAATGTTATGATGGACTCTAAAGATGATCTTCTTCAAGATGATGGTGGTGTATATGGTGAAGGAGATGAGTTGACGAGAGTCGGGATTCTGGCGAGAAAGTGGGAATCCCCCGTCTTGGGGGGTAGAAGGTTCCATCGGGCTGAGCCTGGCCTGGTGACTTGAAAGATCCGTCATTTTTGAAGTCTAACTGTGTATATTGACGGCATCCGTCGTCTTGATGATGGCATGATAGCATCTGCCCGAATGGGAATATCTCCGCAAGAAGAGGATGAGCTCATATAGAACGCAATAGAAGACGGACTATCCCACATGACCATGAAGACATGATAACACCGGGGCTTGTAAATAACATCGACATATACAACTGTTTGACTTGGGAGAGTGAAGTTTTCAAGATATGTCACTAAAGTCCCCACACGACCTACAATAAAGACAGGAATAGCCCTAACTCCACTACCCCAGATCCCCCAAAGTCTAAACCCCAACCATAATGATAACGCCCCTCCATTATCAACATAAAATCAAGATACTAGTGCAGATCATATCGTAACATATCCCCCTTTCCAAAGTCAATAAAACAGGAAGAAGAAAGAAGGAGGGGGCAAAAAACCAATGACGCTCCACATAAACTCGTTCCTTGACATCAACGGCGCGCGATTAATCCCAACCAGCCAACCTGCGTCCACCGCCCCTTCCCTGCATCCAGGTTCACCCTCAATCTGCGAGCGATTATCTCAGCGAATTGCATCTGCTGGTCGAGTTCATCACTTACGCTTGCTGAACCAGTCGGACTGCTCCCCCTTTTTTTACCTGGACCCGCTGCACCTTGGCTGTCGCTTGAGGACAGCCCCCTTCTGACGATTACCGACTGACTACGCGATGTGCGACGACACCCCCAGCATGAGCGATTTGTTAATGCGATGCAGCCACTGCTTGGGTGGATCATGCTCTCGTCTATGCTGATGACTTAAGGATTGAGAAGGACTCGCTACGGGTTGTTTCTTTGGTCTTTTGTTCAGTTTTCTCTTTCTTTTGTATCGGGTCGTTCGATGAGGCTGGATCGCTCACTGTCGGGACAAAAATGCTACAGCCACCCTCCGACAAATCCCCCCTACGGATACACCACCACTACATCTATATCTGCACCTGGGCCTTCGTCGGTTCGATCATTCTCTATCTCCCCGGGAGGCTCACCTACGTCGATGCCCTGCTGCTCGCGACCGGCGCCGCCACCCAGAGTGGCCTGACGCCCGTCGCGCTGGACCGTCTGCACACCGTCCAGCAGGTGACGCTGTGGTTCATCACCATGGTCACCAACATCATCTTCGTGCACTCGCTGCTCGTGTTGATCCGTCTGTACTGGTTCCGAAAACGCTTCCGCAACGCCATCCGCGACGCCAAGTCCGTCTGTCGCACCCAGCGGCGGCGTCAGAACGAACACCTGGCGGAGGTGCAGACGGCGATGCCGAATCCTCCCGGCTGGGAGCCTTCGAGGTATAGCTGCGAGAGCACACCGACTAGGCGGCCGTCGACGGATGGAGAGGAAGGACGGGCGTCCAGCCCGCATATCAGCTTTGATCGCGGGTTGAGACCACTACGACCGCCACGCCGGCGTCGGTCGTACTCGAGCTCGTTCTCGCGGACCACTACGGACTATGGGACCGAGGGGCTGGGCGAGCGCGACGGCACCTTTATGCCCCTGCTACCGTCGCTGACGTGGCAGCAGTCGATTGCCAGCTACTCGGACTGGGACGAGACGCAGAAGGAGGAGCTGGGTGGGATTGAATACCGGGCGTTGAAGACGCTGATGGTGATCTTGGTTTGTTATTTTGTGGCTCTGCATGCGCTGGGCGCGGTGCTGTGTGTGGCGTGGGTCTCGCTGGATGCGCGACATGGGCAACTGCTGGAGGATATGGGGATCGGCCGGTCGTGGTGGGCGGTGTTCACGGCGGGGTCGGCGTTCAATGATTTGGGGTTCACTTTGACGTCGGATTCCATGGAGTCGTTCCGCACCGCGTCCGTGCCGCTGCTGGTGATGACTTTTCTCATCGTGGCAGGGAATACGGGGTTTCCGTGCTTCCTGCGCTTGATCATATGGGTGCTCAGCAAGGTGACTGGGTATGGGACAGCGTTGGATGAGGAGCTGCAGTTTCTGCTCGAGCATCCTCGACGATGCTTCACGCTGCTGTTTCCGCGCGCGGAGACGTGGAGACTGGTGGGAGTCCTCCTGGCGCTCAACGCCTTCGACCTGTTTGTCTTTTATACGTTGCAGACTGTAAGTGCCCACTAGTTGGACGAGAAGCCAACCCACACTGACATCCCGACCAGACTCCCCAGGAAATCACCCCCGTGGCATCCGGGATGCGTCTCATCAACGGACTCTTCCAGATCGCCTCGACCCGGACCGCCGGGTTCAGCATCACCTCCCTCCGACTCCTCCACCCAGCGGTGCAAGTCTCCTTCGTAATAATGATGTACATCTCCGCCTTCCCGATCGCGATATCCATGCGCAAAACAAACATCTACGAAGAAAAATCCCTCGGCATCTACGAAGACGACGAAGACAACATAGACTGGGTCACAGGACGCCCAGTGCCACCCCCCAACAGCTGGACCGCCCACATCCAGCACCAGCTCGGCTTCGACCTCTGGTACGTGATGCTAGGATTCTTCCTGATCGCGCTGGCGGAAGGCGCACACATGCAGCAGCACCACGGCCCCGACGCCGCCTTCTCCCTCTTCCCGGTGCTCTTCGAGATCGTCTCCGCCTACGGCACAGTCGGATTAAGCCTGGGGTATCCGCGCAGCGAGACGAGCCTGTGCGGGCGGTTCTCATCGGCAGGAAAGCTGGTTATCATTGCGATGCAGCTGCGCGGGAGACACCGCGGTCTACCGCATGCGATTGACCATGCTATCCTCTTGCCGTGTGATGCGCAGCCGATGGGCGGGGATGGCGAGTGGTGGTGGAAGAGGTGGTTGAAGAGGAGGTCGAGTTTGGGGAGTGTGGTGGGAGGAAGAAGGGAGGAGGGGACTGCTGGGGAGGTGGAGAGATTACTTTAGTTCTATAGTATACCTAGTAATCTATAACGAGCTACTTGTTCCAGAGTAGGATAAGTATTTAAGTATCCTATAGTCAATCTATACCTACTAGTAAGCATATGAATATTAACCTAAATCCACAAGTAAATAAAGACATCCCGGTAAGCACGGAGCACTAGCTAGATATCAGATAGTATAACAAAACCATAAACAACGACAGTGAACCACTAGACTCCGCCCATCGAACAAATCTCCAAATCAGGAAAAACATCCAAAACATTCAAAAGCTAACTAACTAGCTAAAGGTTCAAATCCCAGGTGGAGACCGTCCATCCGATACTCCGATTCTCCGATGAGAGGCGAAAATTTTTGATAGTTGATAGTGAAGTGATACCCGTATCGGCGTATCCACTGTTCATTATCCAGTATCCAGTATCCGGTATCCACAGGTATGGGTGGGTATTGTGCCGTGCCGGCCCGTGGCAGAAAAAGATTTTTTATTTTTATTTTTCACTTCTTTTTTTTTAACAGGAATTGGATGAGTATAAAACTGAGGGTAAGAATAAATTCTATCTATCTACTCTACGGAGTACAGGGTGAGATATAGGATGGGTTTTATTTGGAATCAAATTCAGAAGTCAAGTTAGATTTCTGGAGATGAACAGATTTAGGGCTCATGTCTCCATTTAATGACTGAAAGGCATAGTGTATATTTTCCAGAGCCTCAGGCTCAAACCTCAAACCTCAAACCTCAAACACAAGCACAGGGAGTCGGATAGATCGGTAGACCGGTTAGGTAGACAGAAGACTCCACAAGCCGAGGCTCGTGATATTGTCCCGGCAGCATAGACGGAGAATCCACTCTTCTTCAGCTGGTAGTGCTGGAAGATCACGGAACAGGAGCTGAATGATAGGTAAAAACCAGTGGGAACTAGAAGATTCTGGTCCAAGGACACTGACTGACTCACAGGGTGGGGACAGCAACTACAGCAACAACCTCCGAGTCGGCGATTTGGATGCCGTGCCCGATCGGATTATGGATCAAAGTTGTGCTTTGGTGAGTCACATTTGGTTTAGTTTTAGTAATGTTTGTGGGCATAATTTTGGTGGGCCGTGCGTATAATTATAGGGAATATTTATGTACATAGCTATGCGTTGATTATGCTATATATAATCATAAGTGATAGTGATCAGTGATCAGGGCTTCATATTGTCCATTCCTTGTTGGAGACTGTCAATCCAGCTAGACATAACCTCAACAAGAATCTACTCTTGCATCATCACAATCTCATTGTCCTTGTCCAAGATCCGCCCCAAGAGACCCGGTTTGAAGGGGTGGCTCACGTGGCTGGATGACGTCAGGACTTTAACACCCTCAGAATGAGGCCATGCCAAGACCGTCCAGCAGCCGAGGCACTCCCTTATGCACAATTACATCCAGTCATCCACCCACTCGGCGTGACACTTCCAGAATGACCGTTCGTCGCGTGGTGGGGCCTCTTGGCTGGCTGTCTTGGAAAGAATGTCGGACAAGACCGTCTCGGATATGTGAGATGGGCTGATTATATGCATATTTCCATCTCTATCTAATCTATCTATCTGCCTATCTCCGCGGATGGTCACAAGCCACAGGGGCCCAGGGCGGTGCTCGATCCTTGGGATCACTCGGGCATGATGATCTATTCCTACTG
This sequence comes from Aspergillus campestris IBT 28561, assembly GCF_002847485.1. Lineage (NCBI taxonomy): Eukaryota > Fungi > Ascomycota > Eurotiomycetes > Eurotiales > Aspergillaceae > Aspergillus > Aspergillus campestris. The sequence goes on from NW_020194353.1 coordinate 38,424, forward strand.
TGGAATTGCATTTGCTTATGTTGGATCTTGCTGTAGTTGTACTTCATGAAAAGAGATCTGCCTGGGTGTAGGAGTTCGTATTGCGTACTCTGGAAACGTTATTCTGCTCCCCGCTGGTAGATCTGCTTGGCGGATACTGCAGGATTGTGGACAGTAAGATTCATAAAGGCCACGTCGACTGGGCGGTGAAAAGATATCATCATTTAGTCCCAACTTGGGTCTGTCAGTCCCGCAAGGAGGCAGACGCCAAGACTGGATTATCATTTATTGTTTATTATTTATTCATGTAGCGTGTATAGTGTATAGTGTGGATGGTGTCCTTCGGCCTCTTCTAGAGCCGCAACGCGTTGCCCCGCCGTTGGTAGATGGCTCGGTCCCCGTGCGTCAAGGCGTGCTGGCTGCGGATTACGTGGGCGTCTGTGGTCTTCTCTTCCTTTTCCTCTTCATTTGCGATGCGGTCTGCGGGGTCAGGCTGAAACAATTCGATCTTGTGGCTGATAGACTTTACCGTTTAGTTCTACATTTCTGTTAGGGGGTCAGGGGGATAGTAGGGTATGCTATGGCTAGATTCGCCTCTGACATGGGGGAAGAATGATGATGATGATGATGATATCAATACCCCGTTGGACCACCAAAACAGAGCCTTGTTGGGGGAAGAAGAGGGGCACTTGGCATAGCGTAGCTGATGATCATTGCAGGGTTCTTCCCCCTCAATAAAGACCAGTATTGGTTCCCATTGGATCCTCGTGGTTTGAACGGCCCGTGTGAGGTGAACACGAGCGATTCAATTGAATGATTAAAAATCCAGTGGTTTGAAATCAAGGACTGATTGTAGTAGATTGATGGAGAGCGTCCATCGAGTTCCATGGACTTGGGCGAGTGAACGCCGAGCGGCATTGCTCACTAATGCCTGTTGGCCCAGGCTAGACCCGGGCCCAAGGATGGTTCCTCCGCGGGTGAGCATTAATAATGAGTTAATGACAGCCTGGGGTGCCATAAACCCGAATCTCCGTCACGGTCTGGAATTCTGGATAATTAGTTTGGATTTTGTCCTGCAGTACCGATTGATGCTGCCTTCTTGACTAGGAATGTGCAAAGTTAGTGAGGATTGGTCTTCCCTCCGGATGACGGAGACAGACAGAGTAAGTATGAAGGATACCGGACATAGGCCATCCGATGCTTGGCAGAGACGGAAGAGAAGGAGAGAAGGAGGAGGCGGTGAAGTGGAGAATTCTGTCTGACTGAATTCAACAGCCGATCCACGGATTCCAACTGGGTCAATCGCGGTTCGGACTTAAGCGGGCTCTCGGAAGCTGAGAAAATCAAGGAAAATCCACTAGAAAATTACTAACGACTAGTTTTCCGACCACTTTTTTTTCATTATTTTTATGCTTGGCCCAAGGGATATTAGAAATAAAAAGAATTTCAAAGTAAAAAAAGAATCGTTCAGCCTGGAAAAGTCTATCAGAAATCCGGATATATCAAGTCCCTACCTTCCCCCGTCGATCATCGTAAATGTGATTCATATATTTCTTCCTCTGTCCACTTCATCCATCCGAATTCTTCTACATCGACTACTCCTCCATCCTACATACCAGGAATTAAAGTACCTACATACTACAACCACCACCTGCTGAACACATCACCACGGACATTCATACTGCAGACTTTCTACCGATCCTCGCCTCATCGACTCCCAACATCTCAACCTATCAACTACTCCCACCCCTAGCACGGACTATTGCTGCGACAACGACATCCTGCAAGGTGGAGACGATAGCGAGCATTGTGAAGATCTATAAATTCGGTCAAATTATAATATCCCTGCAAAAGTCTGCCTGACTCACCGCTTCCGGTTGCGCCGATCCGCGATTGGACCAAACGTCCCCACCGCCGGATCCAGCCAGGAAGTGACTGCCTGAGTCACCGCGACGAGTCAATTTGTCTGGGCCTTTGCGGGAGCTGGACATCCATTCGCCATGACTACTTCTACTTCTACTTCTACTTCCACTTCCACTTCTCCTCCTCCTTCCTCCTCTTTCTCTCTCTCTTCTCCTCTCTACACTTCTTCCTCCCCCAGCTCCTACTTCACCTCATTGGCTCGTCGCCGCCAACAGAAGAAAATGAGCGTTACTCAAACCTACTATCTCGCCCACACCGCCCGCAAGAAGCTCACCCGGGAAGCTTCGCGGGCGGACCACGACCTGCGTCTCCTCGTCGGCCATGCCAACCTCCTCGATAACCTTATGCTCGACCTCGCCGATGCAGAGCAAGAGCAAGAGCGCTGGTTCAACCAGACCGTCAGCGGTGTCAACAAGAGCGTCCCCCAATCCGAGCGCCGACACATTCAGTGGGCCGACGCCCTGGTCGAGGACCCCGAGGAGGATTGGGATGCTGAAGATGTCTCCGATGCCGACTCCGACCTCAGTGACGACTCGGATGACCTCAGCGATGATGATTATGAGCTGAACGAGGACTTCACCCCCGTCCGCCGGCGGGCCCCGTCGCCGGTGGCCATCGTCACCGAGAAGGAGGTCTCTGCCGATGACGACTCCGACTCCGACTCGGAGTTCGAATACGAAGACGACGAGGATCTGAGCGATCTGACTCTGACCCGCTCGCCCTCGCGACAGTCGCCTCCCGACCTTCTCCCCGACTCCGATGGTGAGTCGGAGGATGACGCCATGCCGCCCTCGCCTCCCCAGCCGATGCTGGAGTTTGGAGAAGAAAAGACCCCTCAAACCACGGAGATTCCGCTCTCCGATGCGGGATTCGAATCCGAGTTTTACGTCCCCAGTCAACCGCAAGGCCCTGTCATTGAATCTTATTAAGATGATTTGAGTGCTTGCTTCGTTGTACCCATACGTGATACCCTGGTTTTACTTCATTCGCATTTTCTTTTCCACCACAGCATCATCGGTTGAGCATTTGTCCTTGCATACGGCGTTTTCATTTGGGAGGATTAAAAAAGAATGAGAGGATGGGATCCATATCGGGCACCGACCTCGATGGATCTCCGTGGTTCCAGACCACATCCTTTGGCATTATTTGGTGTTCAGGCCCACTTTTTGGGCCGTGATTTGTTTCTTTTCCTTTTCTCCATCTCTACCATCTCTACTTTGCATATGTTTCCAGCGAGCAGACCACGCAGGCCGCGGCTTTTTTTGTATAGCGCCTAGCATGGCATGAAGATCTACGATGATGACCCGTATATAGCTCGCATTTACATCTAATCAATCTTCAATAACTCATCTCAAACCAATCTTCCTCTCCTGTTCCTGAATAGAGTAAAATCAAATCAATCGAATAAATCCTTCGATCCTGTCCAAAGGCAGGTACATTATGTCCTGCCCAATCCGGGCCTGACGCCTCATCAACTGGCATGTGAGGGCGCCGCTCGACCCAGACGCGCCTTCACCGCTGGATCCATCCCGGATCAGTGACGGATCAATCACAGGCGGATCAACCGCTAGTGTTAGGACTAGTTGGGACTGGACTGTTCCTTGTTGAATTTTTTTTTTTCTTCTGTCTTTTTTGGAGGGAGACAAGTCTCAACAGGGGCTTTCTGCAGGGTGACTTGTTTCTTGTTTCTTGTTTTGTACTTTGGGTGTTGGGCGTGGGTGTGTCGGGTGGGTTGATCCGTTGATAAGGATAAGGTCTTGTGGCTGTTCTATCTGTTGGTGATTCGATGGTACTTTTAATATTATAATTTACAATAAATAGTTATAATGATATTACCATAAATGTTCCATAATATTTACAATATATAGAAATGTATACTAGAATACAAGGTCAGTAAGGTGACTGACCTGCCTGGTCAGGCAGCAATACGCGCCCGACCGCCTTGATCTGCCGTCATACCATCGCCTCCTCCAACCACTTCAACAATCTCCCCATCTCAGCTGCATCCGGAAGTCCTATCCTTAGTATCCTGTCCATTCCAAAGCTACCCTCCCTCGTTCCTGAACGGGTAGCTCGTCGCCCGACATTCCTCCCGACCTCCCTCCATCAAACCATGATCGTCGCCCTTTCGAGGGGTCCACTGGCTGAACTTCACGAGCTTCACGCTGGCTGAGCGGCACAGGCCCCTTGCTTCTTCACCGGCATTGATTGGCCGCCGGAGTCGGTGCATTATCGTCCTGCAGAGCTTATCGGGACTGCAGTGTCTTGTCTGATCCTCCCACCTTACTCTCCACTTCCCACGACAGCCCCTATCATGTCTACCGCCTCCCCGAAACCGTCTCCCAGGCCGTCCCCGCGCCCCTCCCTTGACGAAGAGCGTCCGGAGACCCCCTCCCAGTCGAGTACCGAGCAGACCTCCCAGACCGACAATAGCCCCCGCAGAAAGTCCATCCAATTCAGCGTCGCCTCGGCGGCCGAACCACAGCCGGAGCAGCAGCGCTCCTCCAGCGCGTCCGGTCGACGACGACGGGTGTCACAGCCCGACGTGCCGGATCGGGAGAAGGACAAAGACCGCAACACTGGTCGGGGGGTGTCGCCTCCACCGCCCAAGTGAGATGTCCCACACAGACCAGTCGGGTACACAGCTAACAAGGACAGAACCTACGAACGTGGCGTCTCGTTCAACACCTTCGACAACCCCGATGCAGCCGACTTCTCCCTCACGCTGAACTACAAGCACAAGGGATACCAGTGCACGCGCCGCAGCCGGACGTTCCTCTGCGGGACGGACCAGAACGACTACTCCGACTTTGCGCTGGAATGGCTCATCGACGAGCTGGTGGACGACGGCGACGAGATCGTCTGTCTGCGCGCTGTGGAGAAGGACTCGAGCATTGCCAGCGATGCGGGCATCGAGGCGGGGAAGCATCGCCAGGAGGCGGAAAAGCTCTTTGAACAGGTGATCCAGAAGAACAGTCAGGACGAGAAGGCCATCAGTTTGGTTCTGGAACTGGCTGTCGGGAAGGTGCAGGACATAATCCAACGAATGGTTTGTCTTCTCCTCTGCCTTTCCCATCTGCCTCTTCTTTCCGTAGGAAGCTAACCAGTCAGATCCGAATCTACGAACCCGCCGTCCTCATCGTCGGCACCCGCGGCCGCAGCCTCGGCGGCGTCCAAGCCCTCCTCCCCGGCTCCGTCTCCAAATACTGTCTTCAGCAGTCCCCGATCCCCGTAATCGTCGTCCGACCGTCGCCCAAGCGCGAGAAGAAGAAAAAGAAGCGCATGGCGGACCCCACCCGCCGCAGCTACAACCACATCCTGGAGATGAGCGAGCGCCGCGGCAGCCACATCTTCGACCGCAAGTCCAGCGCCGAGAGCAGCACCGCGCGACTCCCCGACGAGGAAGCCGCCGTCGCTGCCGCCCTGGGCCTCCCTCCGTCTTACCAGAACTCGCGCACCTCGCTGTCTACGTCCGAGCGCAGCGGCAGCGTCAGCCACGAGGACGCCAGCTCGACTGGAGAGTCACCCGACGCTGCAGTGACTAGCCCGCTACCTGACAGTGTGGATAACACGGAGTCGGAGGGTGAGAGCGATGCTGATGATGAGAAGGAGAAAGAGAAAGAGGACCAGCCGGTCTATTCGTCGAACCCTAATATCCCGTTGATTGTCACGGGGGATGACACGGTCACTAACCAGTAGATCTGACTTGATATGCTTTAGATTAGTTGACGGATGGATGGTGCTGTATACCACGACTGATGTTTACTAGATAATGAATTCTACTCATGCTTATTAGTATTACTATCACTTGTTTATCCGTATCTACCACCTCCCTAACACCTCCCCACCACCTACATACCTACCTACCCACCCATTTACACAACTACCCACATCCATAACCAACCAAGTATCCAAAAGTACCCAGTCAGTCAACAAAAAATGATGATACCAACCAACAACAGAACCCCCAGTAAGGCAAATAAGTACCATACTATCTATACCAGCAGTGTATACAGAAGACCCAACCGGGCCCAGCATTAACAAAACTGAATAGAGACTGAGCAGATAGACACTAGATCCATAGACCCATAGATCCATAGATACAGAGTTAGATAAGATAACTCATCCAGCGGTTAATGAGTTTGGCGGTATCCATGGATTGTGGAAAGTATACTAGATTACAGTGATTGGGTTGTCGGTTGTGGCTTTACTTTCCTCAACTGTACATCCTATACTATGCTAGTTACTATGACTAGATGTTATCGTGTTGAGTTGCAAGTGGGTGAGTATGAGATAGGATAGGTATGATAGAACAGGATACAGTCTGAATAGTAGTTGAAGGTAAGTGGGTGGATACTACCTACTCCGTTCAGCACTACGAATACATCTACGACCCCAAATCCAATCCCTTACAATATCACATATCAACCCTAACCCAGCCAAAACCTACACAAGAACCCAAACCTAGTCCTAAAAAGAAGAGTGAAAGATAAACTGATAGTAATAGTAATAATAATAATACTAATGATAATAATAAAAAACCGAACTTTTCTAAAAAAGGAAGCGAGAATCGAAAGATAGGAAAAGTAACATAAAAAGAGAACGTCTAACCATATGCAATGCATACACAAAACACGCGCAAATGAGATAGGAAATAACAACAGGATACGAAAGAAAGAAGAAAGGAGAATCAGAAAGATAAGGACCGGGCACAGTATTGTCGTCAATCAATCCTGGGCTGGCTTGCTTTTTCTTTCTTGCTTGCTTGCGTTCTTCTTTCTTTCTGTGGTCTCTCCTGCCGGGAATCAAATCAATCATTCAATCCATTAATCACTTCCGTTGGGGGTGTCTGAACATCCCTATAAGTGATTGATAGATAGATGGTGGAAAAGGTGGGTGTAGTAGGAAAGTAGGTAAAAGGGCTCTCCGGGTATTTTGAAATGCAAGAAGCAATTAAAACACACGAAGGAACAAAATGAAAAGCAATCATCAAAGAAAGAAACAAGGAAAGGAAAGGAAAGGAAAGGAAAAAAGAAAATCTCCATGTTCAAAGAAGAAACATTCCAATCTTCAGCTAGATTGTCTTTTTTGATTCTCCCTCTGGTTCGTTCGTTGGTCCGTCCATCATCGATCGTCATTACCGTCGCTTTTATTTCTTGGATGTGTTTTTTTTCTTTGTTGATTTTTTGACTTTTCTCTTTTTTTTCCCGCTCGTTCATTGTGTACATTCCATATGTCCCTCCGTCAAAAAATATAATCATGCACGAGAAGGGAAGAGGGGAATAGACAAAAAAAAGAAACAAGAAAAGAAAAGTTGTGAAAGAATGAAAGCCACGTGTCTATGACGCGTCGGTGCCGTCCTTAGACGGGGTCTTGGACGGCCGTCGCTCCACGGCGGGCTGCGACTTGCTGAGCATCGGCGAGGTGTGTGCCGACGGCGGGGACGTCGCGAGACTGTCGTGATCCTGCAAGCTGGCCAGGGCACTACATTCAATTGTTAGTCGAGTCAAACACATCATGAGGGGAACGAGAAACTGTACCTGAACGCGTTCATCGAGGACGCGGCCTCCTTGTCTTCCTTCTTGCCGGCGGGCGGCGTGCCCGTACGGCTGCTGGCGCCGCTGTCGTCGCTGCCGCGCACCAGATTGCCGCCGGGGCCCAGGTTGCGACGGCTGTTGCTGCGCGATCCAAGCATGCTGGACGGTCCGAACGACATGGGCTGGCTCGTGTTCCGCGCCGTCCGCAGACGTCGCAGATCATCGCTGCCGACCTTGCTCGACGCGTAGTCGGGAGGGGGCGCCTGGTGGCCGTAACCACCGAAGTTGCGCGCATCACCGCGGCCCATGGCCATCCGGCCGCCGCCGCGGTTGTTCTGCTGCTGCCGCATCCGTTCCATCTCGGCTTGTTGCTGAGCACGGGCGGCCTGGACGAATCAGCACAGTTCCAGTTATTGTTGAAATTTCTTTCAAGGGGGAGAAGGGAAGGAAAGGGAGAACATACCTCTTCACGGATTTCGTGGATGGTCTTCGGTCCCTTGTCGGAATCCTTGGACCTCCAGTTGGCAGCACGGAGATCAATGATATCCTAAAAGAACCGGTTAGCATGAATAGATAACCAGATGGGAGAAAAGAGATACATACCAGAATCATGAAGCGCATACGGCTGGGCAAACCTTCGGTCTGCACCATCATCTTAATCCGCTGGAAGTACACGTCCATCATGGCGTGGCCGCGCTCGGAGACGTCGAGGCTGGCACCGATGGTGCGCAGCAGGCTCGTCAAACTCTCGACCTCGGCCTCGTCGGGCATGCCCTCGTAGTCGACCAGCTTCTTGACACACTCGTGCATGATACGCTCCGTCAACATGCCCAGCTTGTACAGCTCGCCGATGAACTTGACCAGACCCAGACCGCGTCGCTTGGCGGCGGCGGCCTTGTAGTACTCGTCGGACATCATGGCGGCCTCCTCGGTCTCGCCCTCGGGCTTGGGCGGCAGGTTGACCTTCCAGCCGCGCTCGAACTCCTCCTGACAGCGGTTGAGCAGGTACTTGCGGAACAGGCTGCCGCCGGCGACGACGTTGCCGGCCTTGTCGTGGATGTTGTCGTCCTTGATGTCCGGGCTCATGCTCTCGAGCATGCTCTTGCAGAACTTGGCGTAGATGGACGCCCAGTGGGCCTCGTCGGTGGCCTTCTCGAAGGTGAGCTGGATGACCTGGCGCAGGGTCCGGCCGTCGGTCTCGTCCTTGGACTGCGAGACGATCTCCAGGATCTGGCCCGAGATCCGCGGGAAGTTCTCCGGCGTCATCTTGTTCAGCGCACCCTTGACCTTCCGCTGCACAACGTCGGGCGGCAGATGGGTCGAGCCGGGGGCAGGCCCGGCCGCGGCGGACTGGACCAGGCTGCGCGGCTTCCAGCCGGAGGACGAGACCTGCAGGGCCCCGACGTCCATGCCGGCGGTGAGGGGCATGCTCTTGGCCAGCTCCTCCTCCTTGCGGTGGTGGTTCTTCTCGCGCTTGCTGGTGTTGCGCGTGTTGGACCGGGGGCCGGAGCCGACCCGCGGGGACGGGGGCATGCCCATGGCGTTGGACGAGTTCGTGCGGCTGAGCGACGGTCCGCCCATGCGCATGTTGTGGAACTGGCCGAAGGGGTTGCCACCCATGGAGGCGGCGCGGGCGACGTTTTGCAGGCGGATGTCGGACGGCGTGCCGGGACCCATGCTGCTCCGCGACGGGCCCATGCCGAAGTGGCCCATCTGAGGGGCGCCGGGGAGGCCGCCGGTGCGCGAGCCGCTGCGGCTGCCCATCGGGGTGCGCGCCGATTGGGGGCGGGAGGCGGCATCGCTGTCGCCGACGGTCTCGCGCACGCGGGCGTCCCAGTCGATGGACGGCTTATCCTTGAACACGGACTGGAACTGCAGCAGGAACTCCTTGTTGTAGTGGAACTTCCGCTCGGTCGGGGCGCTGGCGTTGAGGGCCGGGTTGGGAGAGACGATGGAGTCGGGGTAGGTGACCTGGCTGAGATCGCGGAGGAAGCGGGCCGACTGCAGGGCCTTCATGGCGGCGCTGGGCTGCGGCGGCTCGACCGGCTTGGTCTCCAGCTTGAGGGCGGCGGGCTTGGGCTTGGCGGCCGCGGCGCTGGCGGGCTTGTCGGGCGGGCCCATGGCATCCGCGGCGGACGCGGGCTTCGGCGAAGTGCCCTTGGCGGCGGCATCGCCCTCGGTCGGGAGTCCCAGGCGCTTGCGCTCCCGGGCCTCCTCGACAGCCTCGGCCTCGCGCTCGGCCTTCTTCATGTTGGCCTCGTAGTTCTCGAGTTCCTCCTTCTCCTTGCGATCGGCCTCCTCCTTCTTGCGCTGCTTGTCCTCGTTGTACTTCCGCTCGATCTCGGCCTCCTTGGCCTCCATCTCGGCGATCTCGCGCTCGATGGCGTCGTAATCGATTTCGTCGTCGTCGGCCGGAGCGGCAGCCGGAGCGGGGGCCGGGGCAGGGGCAGCCGCCGCGGGCTCCTCCTTCTTCTTCTCCTCCTCCTCCTCCTTCTTCTCCTCCGGCTTCTCCGCCTCCTTCTCCTTCAGGCTGAGATCCTCCAGACCCTGGCGGGCCTTCTCCTCCTCCGTGGGAGCGGGAGCGGCCTTGGGGGCCTCCGTCGGCTTGGCAGCGGCGGCAGTAGCGGCAGCGGCCTCCTCGGCCTGGCGCCGCTGGTCAGCCTCATCCTGCTCGATCTTCTGGCGCACGGCATCCTTGAGCTCCTGCTTCTTCTCCTCGTCCGTCTTGAGAGCCTTGGAGTCCGTGCGAGCGTGATCGGCGCGCGGGGGCGGCGTGGCGGTCGGGGTCGCGATCTTGACGGGGGACGGAGTGGCGCGGGCGGGCGAGGCCGGGGGCTTCTCAAAGGACTTAACGGAGCCGGTGCCGGGGTCCCGGATGACGATGGGGCTGCGCTTGGCGGGCGGGATGACGAAGTTCTTTGCGGTGGGGTTGGGGCTGTTGCCCGCGCGGCTGCCGCTGTGGGCGTGGCCGGGACCGGCGGGTCCGACCGGGGGCGGGGGCCCCTGGCCGCCCAGGCTCGAGCCAGGTCGGTCGTTGGACACCTGGGAGGGGGTGCGCGACAGCGGGGTGGCCTGGGGGGGACCGGCGGGCACGGGGTACTGGCCCTGGACGAAGCCCGGCTGGGCGGGGTAGGGGATGCCGGGCCGGGGTTGGGGCGACGGGGGGGTCATGAACTGCATGCCGTAGTTGTTGGGCGGGTAGTAGCCGTAGCCAGCATCGTAGGGGTAGTTCTGTCGATGTTTCATCAGCGTTAGATACTGCTCGAACTGACCACTCTCAGGCGCCAAGTTGGGCGGCGGCAGCGGCACGGGACCTTGGAGCCGCGGGGGGTGGGGAACATGGGGCCCAGTGAGCATCGCCGCGCGCGAGCCTGCCCGACGCCGGGGAGGCAGGCCGCGGCGCGGCGGTCTCGGGGTATGGGGGGGTGAGGATGGGAAGGGGGAGGAGGTTGATGATGATGATGATGAGGTGGGTGGGGTCTCACAGTCTGGGGGGCCATGTGTTGCCCGTAGCCGTAGGGCTGGGGAGGCATCTGGGGATGGGCCATGGGGACCTGGTTCATCTGCGGCGTGGTGGCCGGGTGGGCGTTGGCCAGGGCCGGGCTGCGGTTGGCCTGGTGCGGCGAGTTGGGGAAGGGGCCCATCGGGCGACCCTGGTTGGGGCCATGGAACTGCGGGCCCATGTTGGGACCGCCCCGGGGCTGGTTGGGGGAGCGGAAGTTGGGACCGGGCGAGTAGGGCATCTGGCCCTGATAGCCCGACTGCGAGTATCCGCGACCGCGGCCACCCTGGTGCGGGTAGCCACCCCGACCGGGGCCACTGCCCATGTGGTTGCTCATATCACTGTGCGTAGACTGGGAGGATTCGCGGCGCAGGTGAGTGGATTGAGGACCGGGACCCAGGGGGGCTTGGGACGACGGGCGCATCTAGAAGAGGCGAGTCGAGCGTTAATAAACTAGATTCACCCTCGAGGAATGTATGCCAAGCAGGGGGAAAGAATCTTCTGCGGTGTGGAATGATGGGATCGAGATGAAGATCATCTCGTGTGGGAGGTGAAAAAAAAAAAAAAAAATAGAATGGGAAAAAAAAGACGGGAAGATCATAAAAACAGACACGAAACAAACGAAGAGAATGCCAAGACACGACCAGGCCCGTAAATTTTTTCCGGTCTCTTTTCTTTGGGCCGCCCCGATCCGATTGTTCTTTGTGTCCGACGCACCAGATTGTTCACCGCAGGAAAGGAGCGCAGCGACACACAAATCACATGGAATCGAGTACGAAACACCAGCAGATAACACGTAGTAAAAATAGATAATAATAAAATAAAATATGCACGATTCAAAATCACAACCGGAGATGAGGCGAAAAAAAAAAAAGAAAAGAAAAGAAAAAAGAAAACTTACGTTGTCACCAGCCTCACCGAAACTTCCAAAGTTGGGAACGTTCCCCTGCGACTGATAGGACGACGGAGGAGGACGACCGCCGCTGGAGGCCGGCTGAGGGATCGGCGAGGGCGAAGTCTGAGGCGAAGTGATGCGCGGGTTCGCCGTGGCAGCGACGCCCAGACCCGACTGGGGCGGACCGGACAAGGCGGCCGGGGCCCCCAGGTTGGGAGAGGTCTGCTGGTTGGCGAAGCCAAACTGCAGACTATTGGGACGCGAAGACGGACCCCCGTTGGGGATGTAGCCCGAGGTACCGGCGGAGGTGATGGTCACGGAAGGTTTTCTGGCGTGATCGGGCTGGGACGAGTTCGCCGGGACGGAGGGAGAGGAGGCAGAGGCGGCCGGGGCGCCATTGACGATGGTGACGCCCGGCGACTGGGACTGCTGCATGGGTTGGCCGCTCACAGGAGATGGTGCAGACGACTTCCCATGGTGCGACGAGCCGCCCACGGTGACGGGAGCGGCGGTGGAGTCCGTCGCGGACTTCTTGGTGGCACTAGCGTAGGAGGAGCGCGAAGACGAAGAGGTCGTCGTCGCTTGATTCGCGGTGGCGGAGGAAGGAGAAGAGACGCCGGACTGTCCGTTAGATTGAACGTCTGCCTTGGGAGGGAGCGATGTCATTAGACAGGTTTGAGGGGGGGGAGGGGGGAGGGGGGAGAGGAGAGAGATTTTAAAAAGAGAGATGAATAATAAGAGAAGAGCTCTCAGATGTGGGAGAGAAGAAGAAGAGAAAGAGGAAGAGGAAGAAGGTGAGAATGAGATGACGAGAGGGGGAGAGAAAAAGATGAGAGCGCGGGATTTAGTCAGGAAAAAAAAAAAAAAAAAAAAAAAAAAAAAGTGTGGGAGAAGAAAAGACAGAGAGTTGGTTGGTGGAGTGGAGGGAATTGTGGAGGGACGACTGAAAATTCACCCAGCAAATAGAATACATATAAAATATATGATATAATATGTATGATAAGAGAGGAATACAATATGAAATATGATCATATAAATTACTGTGATTGAATCAAGGACGGTCACAATCCCTCAGTGTTCTCTGTGGATTTGGCCTGAGAAATCAGGGCATCTCCAGCGGAAGCGAAGATGAGGCGACGATGCTAACTATACGGCATTTAATTCAGTGATCAATACGAATCTATGGAATTAATTATAAATAGACACGAATACAGACAAAATATGAAGACATGAAGAGAAATAGAGTATAAAATGATATGAATGTGATATTGGGATATATTTTAGATGAACAGTTTGATACTGACCTAGATATATATACCTGCTAATCCGTATATCCACCGCATATCCAGACGTGATCTTACACCTCGTGCTCTATTCTCCATTCCCCCTCCCAAATCGAATAGAAGGATACAACAGAATCTCTGAATCTTACCATCAATATCAAACCCATCTACCATGGATAATACATGTCAGTCGCCACCCTGAGGCAACACAACTGCTGCTTGTGATAATGTCAATCCGACCGTGCATAACCGCAGGATGACTCAGCCGGTCAGATCGCCGCATGTCATCATCATGTCTCAATTGAGTCTATTCCCGCCAGTCATCTTACAGATTGTGGTCAGATTCTAGGCACCGACCGGTGCATGCGTTATCATTGGTTACACCTCTCTCTTGTGGTTCTCTTTTTTGTACGAAAGAACGACACATATAGAGAGAGTGCGTGAGATAAAATAGACAATGGTGTATCCTACATGGTAGACCCCGGAAATGGGATCCCCTAAGAATGCCGGGACCGCGTATACTCCGCCATCCCTCGCGCCGCCAGATCCGCTCCCGACGCCGCTGCCGCCCCCCAGCCACTGCGATCCCCAGCCGGACGCGCCGGCGACCGGTCGCGGAGGTCCTCCGGCTCGATGTGGTCGAACGAGTGGTCGCTGCGGTTCTTCCGCAGCGACGACGACGATCCGTACGCCAGGTCGTCGTCCACCGCTCCCGTCTCCAGCGTGCTCTCCTCCCGCGCCAGCGCCCGTCGCACCACCTCTAGCACGTCACGCTGCTGCGAGAGGAATTCGGCCTTCTCCGCCCGCGACATGGACGCCATCTCGCGGGGCAGCATCGTGCCGCTGGCCGACAGCTCCTCCGCCCGAGCATCGTGGCTCTTGCCCGCCGACGTCACCGACGCTACCGCCGCGCTCAGCGTCGTGTACCAGTCGTTGCTGGCCGGGGCCGCCCCCGGCGCGGGGCCAGAACCCCCCGCCAGGGGGATGTTGAACTGGGACAGCAGCGACTGGGCGTACGAGGCCACCCCGCTCGGGGGCGGTGGGGGCGGGTTCTGGGCGGGCAGGCCCAGAACACGCTCCCGAATGTAGTCGATGGCCCGGTAGAAGTACAGCAGCCCCAGGGCCTTGGCCCGCTCGTGGCTGCGGCCCATGAAGTCCTCAATCTCGCGTTCGTGGTGGGTCAGGAACGGATCGACGTAGGTCTGATAGAGGATCCGGGCCCCCTGCGTCTGCGGCAGGACGAGATACGAGAAGAAGAAGAGACGGATCCAGCTGTAGAATGGGATCCTAATGATCACGACTGTTAGTACCGGGATGCGCGGTTCCAGGAGGGGGGAGTGGTGTTTACCATCCGACGATGAAGTAGGTCCAGGATTCCGCCATCAAGATCGCGGACAGGACCACCCAGTACATCAGCCATGGTGCCAGCTGGGAGGGACTGGAGGAACGGAGAGCTTTATAGGAGGCGAAGATGGGGAAGAGGATGGTGATGACCGAACTGGAAACTCATTAGACTCCGACTGAAATTTTTCACGGTGGCCTAAATATAGAGATGAGGAACTTACGAGAACAGATCCGCAATGATGCCGAGCATGATGGCGGTTGTATATCTGGCGGAGGATGCGATGGCTGTCTCTCTCAATCGATTGAGAATTGAAGAATCGGGAGACGCTCAGAGTAAGATTATAGGAGTCCCGAGAGGAAGTCGACGGAGCCGGACGAACTGCGGGGCAGCAATGGGAAAGAGGAAGTAAGGAGAATCTGGTTCGGATGGAGCTCGTTGGCAAGCTGAGGTTGGGCGGATCCACCAGGACCAGAGCCGTCAAATGTGAAGCGGCCAGCCGCAGGGACGGGGCGGACCAAAATCAATAGACGAGAAGGGGAAATGGAAGTGGAGTCAGTCACAGAAAAGGAGACAGAAAAGGGGAGAGCAGAGAGAGATCGAGAGAGAGGAAGAAGAAGAGATCTGTTTCTTATTCTATTTCTATCCTCATTCAGCTCTTTCTCTCTTACTCTCTTTCTCGTTCTTTCTCTGTCAGATCGACTATTCCGTTTCCGATCATGGTCGAGCCTGACCGCTTTCGATCGCCCGATCTTAGTCTTCGCTTGCACCGTATATGATATACTGACGTCATGTTCTTCTCTGTCGATATTGAACATGAATTGAACATTCCGTACGTCTAGAATAGATCAGAAACCGAGCCAAACCGAGCCACAGGAAAATCAGAGAAACAATCTGGCCACAATGAACTTCCCTGCCCAGACAGCATGCCAAGGCGGTGGGAAACTGCCGGCAATGGGCCCACCTTGGCCTCATCCTCATCATCATCATCATCATCCCATCCACATCATTCCATCGTGTTGGCTTGACAGGGTTTCTTTCACTTCTAGGCATCTGTGCATATTACTAGATCTCTATTTAACTTGCTGTTTTCCACCTACTGCTCTTAGTTACACTACTTCTTCCATGAACCATCACTAACTCCATACAACCATTATACATCAGCCATAATGTGTATTGCCTTGTTCTCCACCGCTCATCCAGACTACCCCCTCATCATCCTCGACAACCGCGATGTATGTCTCTGCAAATCTCTCAGACCCTCATACGCTTACTGACTTTTCTAGGAATTCCTCCGACGACCCACCGACCGCGCCGACTGGTGGCCCACCCCGCACTCGAACGTCCTCGCAGGCCGGGACCTCGCCCGCCCCACGCACGGCACCTGGATGGGCGTCACCCGCGAAGGGAAAGTCGCCGTGCTGACCAACTACCGCGAGCAATCCTCCGACAAGGCTACGGGGCGACTCAGCCGCGGCATGATCGTAAACGAGTGGTTGATCGGGGAACCCGACAGCCCCCGGTCCACACGCGACTTCGTTGAACGCATGGTGGCCAGCGACGAGGCGCGGTCCGTCGGCGGGTTCAGCCTCGTCTGCGGCTACGTCGACGAGCCGCTCGCCCTAGTCTCCAACCGGTCCGCTACGATGGACCACGTCTCGTGGGTGGCGAGCGAGCGGAACCAGACCCTGGGACTCAGCAATACCACCTTTGATGACCGGTCCTGGCCGAAGATCCTCGACGGGGAGCGGCTGATGGGCGAGGCGATTGCGGCGCACAAACAATCTGGCGAGGGCGAAGATGCCCTCATCGATCGCCTGCTGGGGGTGCTCAGTCACAACAACCTCCCGCAACTCGGCCCGACGCTACCGCCGAAGACTACCTGCCCTACTTCCGACGGAGCATCTTCGTGCCCCGCATTGGGGCCCGCGATACGGTGCCCGCGTCGGCACCGGCGCTGCAGGACGGGCTAGACACATCGTTCCTGCACGGCCCGTACGGCACGCAGAAGCAGACGGTCATCCTGGTCGGGGCGGACCGGCGGGTGCGGTATTTCGAGCGGACGCTGTTCGACGGTGACACGAACCCGATCCCGGCGGGACAGGGGGACCGGTCGTTTGAATTCGTGGCGACTCGGGAATGAGTGATTATGAGCGACGATGGAATTTTGTACATAGATGATGCATGATGAACCAGGCGTATAGACGCAATACAACATACAACCTCCCATAAACTCCAGTATTCATGATCGATAATTTAATGACGACGTCGGCACTACGCCCTGACCAACGCAATGATTCCCAGTGCACAAGACAGTTGGGGCAAATCAACATCGACCTGACAGAAAGATAAGGAAAACGACGGAATGTAACCTAAACCAACAAACACTGAGACAAAGACAATCAACCCGTGACCCCACCCCACCTATCCTATCCAATCCACCAAGATCCAGTAATATCGAGTCAGACGAAGCAAAAGCCGCTCAGACAGAAGTCTACTACCTACACCACATGTCTTTGTTTCCTACCTACCTACATTCCAATCCCACCTTCCCTCCTATCCGATAGGATCAAATCAAGCCACTTAACAAGATCAGATATACACACACCACACACACACACACACATATGCAAGCAAAATATGTCATACCTCCCCAGTGGCAAACAAGCCGAGCTCTGACCACAACGCCACGCGAAAAATGACAACCAGGGTGGGGTGGCGTGGGGTGATACCGACCTAGTATAGTACGTACTAGGTGTGCAGGGAGTCATCGGGCAGTCCGAGTCAGTCTGTCTAGACCACGGCTGTCTAGTATTTCCCCACATCGGGACTTGTGCGTGGGGGTTGTCTTTGTCTTCTTAAAGGGTAGTATAATGATATACTATGCTGTATACTATATGAGGAGAAAATATTAGATAAAACGCGGAGAAGGAGGGAAAAGTAGGTAAGATCGGCGTGACGCTTGTGTTTTGGGTATCTTGTCGGCGGAGGAATGGGTGTGGGTTGGGGTCTGTTGACTTGGTTGGAATGAGGTTAGTATAGGGTTAGCATGAATTAGTATAGGTTAGTATAAAGTTAGCGACTATAGAAGGTATAATATATGCTTGTTGGTTAGGAGGAAGATGGTGAAGGATTCTGTTGCCGATGGTTAATATTGCGGGGAGAGTCGGGATGAGGTTAGCCCTAATTGTTTGATATCTTCATCTTCATCTACCTACCTATCTATCTAGTATCTATATAGATACATATATTGACTCGATAAACTCTACTTTTTTATTGAGATACCTTGTCTTTAAGTCATTATAACCTCCATGTATCACATATCACCGACGATTCAATCATCTGGACCCCCCAACAAATAAATCCAGTGCCGACGCCGCCCAGCACGCCCAGCCCCTTGGCAGCATCTTGGCTTCGCCAGATTGGGAGCTGTGAGCCGCGGGGAAGACCATGACTTGTGTCCCCGTGGGGGAGCTTATTCTTTTTTTCTAATGCTTTTCTTTTCTTGCTTTTCTTTTTGTGCTTTTCCGTTGGCTGGGGTGGTATTTGTAGGAGGATGTAGGACAGGTCTGATAGGTATAAAATAGCGCATGTATCCCCCTGCATGTGTCTTTCTCTTTCTTTCTTCTTTTTTTTTTTTTTCTCATCCCTAGTTTGACCGAGCCTTGAGACAAGAAAATAGAAAAAAAAGAAGCAGAAGGAAAGAGGAAGAAAAAAAAATGAATGAACCAGCAGACCCCATCCCAACCGGCATCCTCGCCACAGCCAAACAATCCTGGGGCGACCTCTTCCGCTGGAAACAGCGCGTCTCAGTCGTAAACGCCCACGGTGAGACCCGCGCAGAATGGGTCTCCCCCGATCCCATCCAGAACCCCATCAGCCTGCTGTGGCAGCTCTCCCTGCGCGACTGGATCTTCTTCATCGTGGGCTTCTGCGCCTGGACCGCCGACGCCTTCGATTTCCACGCCCTCTCTATCCAGACTGTCAAGCTGGCTGATTACTATGATCGGTCCAAGACGGATATCTCCACTGCGATCACGCTGACGCTGCTGCTGCGGAGTGTGGGGGCTGCGGCTTTTGGGCTCGCGGGTGACCGCTTTGGCAGGAAGTGGCCGATGGTGATCAATATGCTTGTTCTGGGGGTGTTGCAGATTGCGACGATCTACAGTCAGACGTTTTCGCAGTTTTTGGCTGTGAGGAGTCTGTTTGGGCTGTTTATGGGTGGTGTTTATGGGAATGCTATTGCTATGGCGTTGGAGCATTGTCCGTATGTTTTCCCTCTTTTCTTCTTTCCTTCTTCTCCTTCTCTATTACCTGGAGGTATAGACACTGACTTGGACAGTGTCAACGCAAGAGGTCTCATGTCGGGTATCCTCCAGCAGGGCTACTCCCTCGGATACGTCCTCGCAGCATGTGCCAACCTCGGAGTTGGCGGGGCCGTGGAAACGTGGAAGACGGTCTTCTGGATTGCCGGTGCGTACTTTTCCTTCAACTACACCAGCAGTCAGTCACTAACAATAGACAGCCGGCCTCTCCATCGGCGTGGGTGTCATCCGCATCTTCTTCCCCGAATCGCAACAGTTCATCGACGCCAAGAGATCAGGTCACCAGGCCACCGACGCAGCTTCCTTCTGGCGCGAAACGAAGGCCATCCTGGCGCAGGAGTGGAAGATGTGCATTTACTGCGTTATTCTCATGACATGGGTATGCCAAACAAAACTCCCCAAAAAGAAAAAGAACAAAAAGAGATACTGACAAGAAACAGTTCAACTACTACTCCCACACCTCCCAAGACTCCTACACAACATTCATGCGCACGCAGAAAGGCCTCGAGAACGCCGGTGCCTCGCGCGCCTCCATCCTGATGAAGACAGGCGCCTGCGTCGGCGGCACCATCATCGGCTACCTGTCGCAGTTTTTCGGCCGGCGGCGCGCGATCATCGTGTCGGCTTTCCTGTCGGCCTGTTTGATCCCCGCGTGGATCCTCCCGCAGGGGGAGCGCTCGCTCAGCGCGAGTGGGTTCTTTCTGCAGTTTTTCGTGCAGGGTGCTTGGGGCGTTATTCCTATTCATTTGAATGAGTTGTCGCCGCCGGCGTTTCGGTCGTCTTTTCCTGGTTGGTCTTCCTTCTTGTCCTCTCCCTCCTTCCTTCGCGGTTTTTATGCGTGGCATGGAGTCGAGATGAAGTGTATGAATTATTGCTAACTGTGATAAAGGAATCACCTACCAAGTCGGCAACATGATCTCGTCCCCCTCGGCGCAGATCGTCAACGCCATTGCCGAGTCGACGTGGGTGAAGGGCGTTACAGGCGAGCCTGCCCCGGCGTATGGTCCCACGATGGGAGTTGCGACGGCTATCATTGCCACCGGAATTATGGTGACGACGGCGTTTGGGCCTGAGAAGCGCGGGAGACGGTTTGAGACTGTTGTGTTGGGCGCGCAGGATGAGATTACGGCTAAGGCGACTGCTTTGGAGGACGGGTTGGAGAAGCCCGTTGAGGGGGGGAGTGTGGAGGTGGAGGATGCTAGTAAGGGTGGGTTGGAGAAGGAGGTGAAGGTGTAGTTTCTTTTTTTCTTTGATTTGGGGGTCGTGTTAAGAGGATGATGATCGTGAAGTATGGTATACTTCTATTTATGATTGATGAGATGGAGATAGGCAAGGTTTAATTATGAACTTAACGGTCTGATTAGGAATGAACTGTTTTACATGATATACATTCTGGATACCACTACATGATCTACGGAGTAAATCGACTGTAAACGTAGATGAGACCAAGCCCAAGACAGCATCCATACATACAACCTACTATATACAAACATCCTCTCCCCCACCAATATCACCCTCAACCACTTATAAACCACTTAAAACCCTAGACAAACCCAAACCACTGCATATCCGCATCCCCTCTAACCTCAACCGAGTGTCCCACCCCCGGCGCAAAGATCCCCACCACCTCATCCCCATAAACAGTCGTCGTCTCATCCGCACCCACATCCACACTCGCCGGCTCGTCAAAGTTATACCCGAACACACCCGACCACTGCTTGCACGTCTCGTTGTAGTTGGGCGGCAGCAGCGTCTCGTCCACGCCACCGTGGTAGATCTGCATCCGCGGCCGGCTCCCGCTGTAGCCCGGCTCGGCCATCGCCTCCGCGATAGCTGCCCAGTGCTCGGGCGTCGTGACCGACTGCCCTTGCGCGCAGGTGCTGTTCCATGCGGCGGGGATGTCGGCTTCCGAGACGAAGCAGCCGGCTGGGACACCGGAGTAGACTGTCGCGGCGGTGAAGAGGGAGGGGTAGGTTGCGGCCATTACGTTCTTTTTCCTTTGTGTCAGTATGGTCTTACATTGGAATGTTTCGCATTGGAAAGAGAGAGGAAGAAGAAGAAGAAGGAAAAGAAGAGTGGGAAATACCGTCATCATTGCCCCCGAGCTCGTTCCCGTTACAAACACCTTCTTAGTATCCGCCTTGTAGTTTTCAGTCGTCCAGGCAACCATGTTCGCAATGGAGTTGCTGTTGCCGCCGCCGTTGGCCGTCAGCGTCGACGACGAGCTGACGTCCCAGCAGGTGCCCTCGTAGGGACTCTCGGGGTAGATGACGATGAAACCGTGGGTCTCGGCGAGGGTGGCGTAGGGGGAGCCCGTGAAGTATGCCTCGGCGGTGCCGCTGCCTTTATTCTCTCTTAGCTTCAGTAGTCGCGCTTAGGTGGGAAAAATACGTACAGTAGTGGATGGCGACGACAATCCCCGGGCTGGCAGCGAGATTGTTCGGCACGTAGACGAACATGCCGACGTTGCTGGGGTTGTCGCCAAAGTCGGTGACCTGCTGCAGGGATCCCGGGGCGACGGGAGCCTGGCGGGCTTGGTGGGCCACCCCGGCCAGGGCCAGGGTGTAGAGGAAGGGGAGAAGAAGGATGGTGAAGATCATTTTGTCCGGTAGATCTTTGGAAGTGATCGTGATCGTAAGACAACTTCAGAGGGACGTCGTCTGTTTTATATCGCCCTCGGTCGCGACAGGACCTTGGCTAAATTAGGCTATTCCTCACGGACGGATTAGGGTTAGAGATGGATGAGGGGGAACGCGCCAATCAGGGATTCTCCGTTCCTCCAGAATCGGAAGAATTCCATGTTTCAAGGTTTGTATAGCCTGATTCTGCATCGAGACGGTGATCTTCATTTCTCCTCCTCTGGGAGCCCCTGTAATTTCATGGGTGCTGGGTAGATGAAACAGAATAGCCGGCACGATCAAACCAACCCCAGGTATATCCACGAACCAGGCTGAATAGTGAGTTGAAACGAGACAGCACCTCACCGGTCAAAAGGAAACATCTTATAGATACGCCAAGTAGAATTAAAGATCCTTATTATAGTGGTAGACAGGGTTGATATATAGTCAAAAGAGGGAAAACGTCATTAAGTCTTTAGTGCTTTTTAACTCTTGTTATTAAATGACGCAAAGAATACCACTCGGGTATAAAAGAAATCTAGACACTTCTGCGCTCTGTGGGTACCCTTGGATGCACTATCTTATATTGCAACTAAACGTTTATGAAGCAAAACAGTATTCATGTCTCACACTTATCAGCTCCATTGTCTTGTTTCAGATTTGTATTCAAGACAGACCTCGTCCATTTCCCAAGACCACCCACACTGTTCTACCTGCTCGAAGCCATCCACAGCTCCCAGTTTGGTTTTCCAGTACACTATGCACTTTAACTGCAGCATCATGCACACTTTACAGAAGCGCCACCTCGCGCACTGCTGGATTTGGCGGATCATGGTGGCGATCTGCTCTCGGTTGTAGTCCTGGAAGGGGCCCTCGTCCTCAATGTAGATCCTCGTCCTCCTTGTAGAGGTCCCTGTCGTCCGAATAGACGCTTTGCCCGGCCAGCGCGTTGATCTTGAGTTTAGCCGACGCGGAGTAGAGGCGCTTGCTGGCCAATGCCTGGGCGATTTGCATGCCCAGGTCAAGATATTGTATGATCTTTAAGAGGAGTTCCACTAACAAAGGCCCCAGGGCTGGTTTGGGGTTTGTATTTCCCTAGCTTTGATGAGTTAGCTTCCTTCATAGAGAGACGTGTATGTATCTGTGGATGGATAGGCAAGCTTACTTACTGATGTAGGGAGCCCAAATGGCTGGATGAGCAGCTTTGATGCTTGGTTGGCATTCTTTCTCTTCTTTTCTTTTCTTCTTCTTTCTCTTCTTGTTGTTGCTGTTGCTGTTGCCGTTATTGTTGTTGTATGTTGTCTAGTAACAGCCACTACAACAAAATGCAAAATGCTGAACAGCTCTTTGGGAGGGCTTGACTTGTCTGATATCTGTTTGGGGTCAACTCGTTGTCGAGGTTGAAGTTGCTCTGTGAGTGCAGCCAGACGGGGAAGGAACGAAGGTCTCTGATAGTTCAAAAAGTATCTGAAGAATCTTCAACAATTGATTCTTCTCTATTCTAGTTCTATCAGTGAATCAATCTTAATACACCCGGGACTGGGGATTCCTATTTGGGACTTCGTGAATTGTCGTCTTATCTAGAAGGTTGTATTCTGTGAATCTTCAGGTTGATCTGCTTTAATCGAGAACAATCAAAGTAGAACACCAACCTTGGATCTTTCATCTATATTCCGACACTCTATTACACTCAGAGTAATCTACAAATGCGCCTTCGTTTGCCCGACAGGCTCCTTGAACCCCTCGTATCCTCTACTTTTCACATCCGCCAACACCCCACGGAGCCTCCCCAACCCCCCCACATACATCTGCGTCATGGACTTTTTGCCCGGGATATTTTGTCGAAATAGCCACGAAGGCGCGTCACGGAAGATACTCCCCTCCGCCATCGCCTCGCACAGCTCCGCCCACTTCTTCGCTGCCTCCGCAGTGGCCTCGATCTCACATGGGTAGCCACGCTGCGCAGACAGACTCTCCGCCCGCTTCATCAGCCCCACAGCAAAGTCGACGTTTGTCTCCGCAAGGGGGGGTATATTTGCAAACGCGGTGGTGGGCCCGTTCAGCGTGAGGAGGTTCGGGAAGCCCGCGACAGACATACCCAGGTACGTGGATGCTCCGTGGTTTTCCCACAGGTCGTGCAGGCTAGTCGGGCCATGGCGTCCAGTGAGCGCGACACTGGAATAACTACCCGTGAAGGAAACAAACCCCGTCGCGAGAACAATGACGTCCAGCTCGTGGACCGTCCCGTCCGCCATGCGGATCCCCTCCGGCACGATCGCCGTGATGGGGTTCTTCATCGCCTCCACGGCGAAGACGTTGTCCTGGTTGAACCGCTCGTAGTAGCCGTCGTCGCAGAGCGGCCGTCGAGAGTAGGACTCCGTCGGCGTGAGCATCGCCCGCTTCGCCGGGTCTTGCACGATCCCTGCGATCTTCTTCCGCAGGAAATGACATACTTCCTCATTGGCCGTGCGGTCTACCAGCACGTCGACGAACCCGCCCAGCATAAACCGCAGTCCGCTGCCGCTCTGGTATAGGTTCTCTAGTAGCTCTTCACGGTCGGCCGGCGACAGGTCCATCAGCTGCCGGCTGGGCTCGGGGAACCCCATGGCCACGGAGGACGCCCGCGCCTCCGCCCAGATCTGACGGTACCGTGCGTTGATGGCGCGGCGCTCGTCGTCCCCCACGAGCCGATTGCCGCTGGGGATGCTGTACTGCGCCCGGCGGATGAAGACGTGCAGGGATTTGACGCGCGGGGCGACTGCCGTCACGAATTGCACGCCCGATGAGCCCACACCGACGACGCCGACGCGCTTGTTATCGACGGAGACGGTCGGGTCCCAGGACGCGGTGTGTGCGATCTTTCCGCGGAAGCTCTCGATTCCGGGAATGTCGGGGATGAGGGGTTGGTTGAGCAGGCCCATTCCGGTCAGGAGGTATCGCACGACGAAGACATCGCCCGTGCTGCATGTTACGTGCCACAGTTTGGCCTGGTCGTCCCATCGGGCGGCCTTCATCTCCGTGGCCAGCTGCAGGTGCTTGCGCAGATTGTGCCGGTCCACGACGTGCCGCAGGTATTCGAGCACCTCCCGCTGGGTCACATACCAGCGTGGCCACGGATACGTCTCGAGCAGCTCTTTGTCGAACGAATACCGGTACACATGACTCCATGTGTCGCTCATGGCTCCGGGATATCTGTTCCACCACCAGGTGCCGCCCACTTCGGGAGCCTTGTCGATCGCTTTGACATTGAAGCCTTGGCTGAGGAGGACGTGGAGGGCGTAGATGCCGGTAAAACCGGCTCCCACGACCAAGGCATCGAGACGGTGTTCTTGCGGCATGTCTGGATTTCTTTTTTGGAATTTGTAGAGAGTCTAATGAACAAAGTGAGGAGACTGACATGGACCTGTCTTTATGTAATACCGTGTCTTTCCCCTCTTCTCTGGTCCACGTCCTATCCATGCAGCTAATTCCTTCTTTCTCACACTAGACATGGGTCTGACTGGGTTGCAGAAACGGCGCATTGGTTTGGACTAATTACAACAGCCAATTCTTGGAAAACGAATGGCGGATCGCTACAGCTGACGCGAGGTACGCCTTAACAATCCCATTATTTGCTAACGTTTTACTCCTGAATATCCATCCAGCTCATGCGAAACCTGCCAATGAGGCTGATTGGATCTAAATCCTGTGTTGCGGAGCCCTAGACAATCCTCACCTTTGTCGGTATTTCGAACGCGATAGACACTTTGTTTGTGAATGGATCAAAGAAGTGACCGACTTCATGTCTCTTTGTCTGGCATGAGACAATCGTCCATACGGCGTCATCCAAACAGGATGTCTCTCCTGATAGGACGAATTCCCCTCCGACAAGGAGAGGACAAAGGACGACAAAACCCTATGTTGTTTGAAGTCCTTGAATTCCATTGATGCAAGACAACCACTATCAAACAGCACCAGCGTACCACATCCCATGAGACATGGACTGGAGTCCGGTCTACTAGGTCAGTCCAGCACGCGAGACTGGCATAAAAAGGCCCAGGACCCCCGCCCTGGTGACCGCATTGGACTTATCGACATAGATTCACACCAGTTCACACCACCACATCACTTACATTCATCCATCAAACCATACGTACGGACCCCTTTTCATCCAAACCACCCACTAACATGGAGTTCAGAAACAGGTACGTCGAATACAAGACCAAAGAGCGTATGCTGCTCTACTGGATCATCGACAACTTCAACATCCTGGCAAGACAGCTCTCCAGCAAGTCCGTGACCGAGAATCTCACAGGCCAGGTAAGCTTGCCCATCCTGCGGGCGATGTGCACCGCAATCGCGGAGCACAAAAGGACTATCCCCCCCTTTATCTACACACTCTTCTCGCAGACACTCCGTCTCAGGGAGGAGACCCACCAGCACTATGTCCATTTTGGCGCTGACACTGCCGACACCAGGCACGGCAACGAGTCCCACAAGGCTTGGATTGTCGGCATCCGGGCGGCTTTCGAAATCCTGGGAGGTCCCGCCTGCCTTGGTCAGCGTACGGAGAAGGAACCCTCTGAGGTGGAGCTCAACGACCTAAGATTGGCTATCCTGACTAACAAGTTCTCCGTCCTCCATTTAGACGGCGAAGACGCCCCTTCCGACCCCGACATGTCTGGAGCAGAGCACAGCGACGCCCCTCCTAGCAGGGCTAAGGTCAATAGCAGTTCTAAGCGAGGCAGAAAATCCACGAGAAGGAAGAAAGGAAAAGGTAAGGACCCCGCCTCCCGGAACAAGTTTAGAATGGAAGATTGCTGCATCATCGAAGACGACAAGCATGACGTGAACTACGGCATGGCGGCCCACTCGCTCTTGCTGGAGTGGACCCAGATTCGCGACTATATGCAATGTAGATGGGGAGAAACGGCGTACGGCAAACTAAGCATCGGGGTAACAGGCGGCCTCGCCAGAGTTGCCATCGCGACCATTCGCCGAAGTGAAGCCCATGTCTTTGCTAATTTCCCCAACCGGGGCTCGTTCGCGGACGTGCTGCAAGCTCTTACCCATGGGAACCTCGATGCAACCCAGGAGAATTTGCGCCAAATGAAGCTCAAGTCCCTCGAGGGGTCAGACACTGCCGCCGAAGTCGATATCGATGTCAAAGAGCAGTACCTCGTGTACACCTACGAGGTGCTACTGGAGTTCATCGAAGACTTTCAGAAGAATCGCACGTGCAAACCGACGAAGAACATGATGAAGCTTATTCACAGCTGGGACAAAATGTTAGACCTGCGAAAGGCCTCCAAAGAAGAGCGCATTCAGTGGCGTCGGATCTACGCCATCAAGTGGCTCTACGAGGTCGTCACTGTCTTCGCCTCTGGGTACACGGCATACGTCTTGGCCAAAGAAAAGGATAAAGCTGCATCCGAGATCGACTGGTCATTCGAGGGGCTCGAGAAAAACCAAGCATACAGCACACTGTGGGGAATGCACGAGTTCATTAGCGGAATCACGAGCCTCGCGATGATGAAGCCTGGCAGCGACGTCAAGCCCAAGATTACGGTGCACCAAGTCTTCGAGCTTCAATGTGTTCTCGACTCCTTGACTGCCTCCCTGGGTTGGATGATCCACGGGTACAAAGGCCACATCATGTGGCCGCATCCTAACGGCTACAATCCGACCCGGCAGCTGGCCTACCTGGAAGCGTGGCACGAGAAATGTTTGGGGCGGTTCTGGGAAACCATTACGGAAGTGGAGCCTACTGCCCACGGTGTGCACAGCCACTATCGCAACCTCGGAGCGTTCGAAAGGGTAGTGTGTGCAAACATTTCCATCGGGCAGTGCCTCTGTGCTACGTACAATCTACCCGAGTCTGGCCGCGCCGCGCCGTCCCTCTTTGTCGCCGACGGGGAACCAAAGCAAGAAGCCGGCGAGTTCATGGTATACTCGCCCTATCTCTGCGGCGCCGGTCTAGTCGAGGCCCTGCAGCAGTCCTACAACGCCGGGATCAACCTCTTGGAATGCATGCCGGAAGTCATCGGCGTTATCCACATACACAACATGCTATTGAAGACCGGCCGGCTAGCCAAACCCGTCCCAAACCTCATCCACCTACAGAAAGCATTCGTCCAATCATTTTTCCCGAACGCAGAGATCCCCAGCACGAACTTTGAGCAATGCTTCCACGAGATCGTCGGCCGCTGCATCAGTTTCCACGAGACGCGCACAATCAACAAGAAGATGAGCGAAATCCGCAAGCGATGGAACGTCGGGAGATACCTGGCAGATCCCAGCCTCAACATCCACTTCAACACCCGCTGCATGCTAGACGTCTACCAGCAGGCGCAGTGGAACCCAGAGGCCATCCACGACGCCAACCTCCCGCTCGACTCGCACCTAGCCATTCTGCGCCTCGGCCAGACCCGCCACATCGTGCCCCGGAAGACAGGCGAAGAAGTCATGCTCAACACCGATTTCGTGAAACGTGCTCGCGCCGAGGGCCTCCCCGAGAAGGCGATGCTCTCCATGACAAGATACGTGGAGCAGTGCCGCCAGCAATGCGAGGCATCGCGAGAACTCTCCAAGGGACTATTCGACGACCCTCGCCACCCTCCATCAGACATTAAGCACACCGCACCGCTGGACCCCCTAGGAATGCTGGACGTCGCGTTCAAGGACTTCTTAGAGGAGACTCACGGGGAGCTCCGGCCCGTGTGCGGTATGAACTACCTGCTCATCGTGCAGATGTGCATGCTCTGGTTCGATGAGATTGAGGAGGCTCTCAGGGAGAAGAACCATCCGTTTTGGACAGAGCATTATGTCAACAGGTGTGACAATGTGGCGATCAAGCGGAAGGCGCTTGTGCGCCACGTGCTCAAGGAGGGTCATCGGAAGAATGGCGATGACTGGTTTCTGAATATGCTTGTGGAGAATTTTGGTACGGGTGAGTGGGGAGATGACAAGTATGACAATATGTATTGGACAGCGCCGCAGCAGGGTGTTATTACGTTTGGTGTGCATGAGTTGTTTTGGAATCGGGAGTAGCATTCTTTTCTTTCTTTCTTTATGCAGATAGACTGTTCAATTGGCGTTAAGCAATCTGATCCTTTTGGCTAGGCTTTGAACCGCAGATAACGTGTACTCTCAACAGGACAGGACAGTCGATGCATGGATTAGGGCTTACCATGTATCGCGCTGACCTCGTAGCTCGGCGCCGCAGCAACCCTCAACAACGAAACATGAAAAACCCACGATAAAAAAAAACCACAAAGCAATCACAAAAGAAACAAAAAAGAAAACAAGATCAAAGCAAGAAAAAAAAAAAAAAAAAAAAGAAGCTCACAACCCCTCCAACCAAACCCCCGAATCCACCACCCTCGCCTGCCTACTAAACACCTTCTCCATAAGCACCTCATGCACATCCTCCTCCCGATCCATACAAAGATCCCTCAGCACCGTAACCCCAAAATCCAAATCCGCCGCCTGCCGCACCGTCGACAGCACCGCCCCACTGGTAATCAGCCCCACGACCACAACCTGCTCCGTCCCCAGCGACCGCAGCAGCAGTTCCAGATCCGTCCCCGTAAAGGCGGACACGCGCCGCTTGGTGACGACCAGGTCGCCGGTCTGCGGCTCCACGAGCGGGTGGAATTGAGACTCCGGGTCGTGCTCGGTGTAGGTGGCTTTTGGGACGACGCGCGCGAAGGACGGGTTGCGCGGGTGCAGGTCTGGATAGCCGGCGCGGAAGCCCGTGCGGATGTGGATGATGCGGGTGGTGAGGTTGAGGCGGGCTTGGGCTAGGGTTGTGGAGAGGTGGGTTAGGTAGGGGGCCATCTTTTGGGGCCGCCTAGGATGGAGATTGTGGTGTTTTGGATGTCGAGGACGAGGATTGCTGTGGGGGGCATTTTGGTGGTTCTTTTTGTAGAGAGAAATGTTGCTTTGTAGATTGGAGGTATTGAGAGAAGAGAAGAGATATTAGATATGGCTGTACAGTGAGAGGTGGATATTGGAGAAGCTCGTATAACCCTCATGTAGACTTGGTTTTTATAGACATGCCGGTTCCGCGATGGAAGCCGGTACCGGGCCGGAGTCTACATCTCTTGATCGAATCAAAGAATGAGAAGATACTCAGTTGATTATAGATACAGTGGAGGATACGTAGTGTTGATCAGATTTATCAGTCAACTACAAAAGATATCATGACGCATTTGGCGCTGTGAGTAATCTGATAACATCTTATAGTGCGACTAGATATGATCCCGGCCTATAGTCAGCCTAATATAAACCAGTCACAACTCCAGGATTATCAAGGCTATCTGTACTAGGAGTAGCTTAGCGAAAATACATCTACCTACCAGGTAACCATAATCATCTCGTATTAATCTATGTTCCATGAGATTCCCCAATAGATGAGTCAATCTATCTGTAATGAGTCAATCTATCTATACGAACAACCTATATAAGAACCACAAGGCCCACTTATCCCACATGGTAATCATGAGCATTCAAGCAAAATCAAGCAATTAAGCAGCCAACCAATCAATCATCAATCAACCAACCAACAAAATGACCTACACAATCCACCCCCTCACGCTAGAAGACATCCCCGAAACCTTCACCATGGCCCAGCAGGCCTTCTCCAAATCCAACCGCCACTTCTACAACCCCTACCCCTACTCAGACGAGTCCCACGCCCAGCTCCTCGAGCGACAGCTGGACTTCTTCAAAGACCGCCCCCCAAACCAAGCCTTCAAAGCCGTCGACGACGCAACAGGGCACATCGTAGGTGCAGCCGGGTGGGGCGTGCACGTCGAGGACGAGCCCGTCACGCAGACGCTCAAGGAGACGGTCGAGGCGCGCATGCAGCCCCGCATTCCGGAGCTCTGCGAGGATCCCTTTCGCGGTGTTTATACCGCTATGAATGAGGGGCGCCGCGAGGTTATTGGGGTTGTTGGTGGGGAGGGGGGGGAGGTGGTGCGGTTCAAGAAGAGGGTGGAGTTGCAGTTTCTGCATACGCATCCGGAGTATCAGCGACGGGGGATTGGGAGTGCGCTGTTGAAGAGGTTTCTGGAGGAGACGGCGGGGTTGGGACTTATGCTTTATTTGCAGGCTACTGATGAGGGGAGGCCGCTTTATGAGAAGATTGGGTTTGAGGCTGTTTTGAAGCGCACTTATGTGTTTGAGGATGGGGATGCGGAGCCGTATAATATCTCGGTAAGTTTTCTTTTTTCTCTTCTTTTCTTTCCTTTCTTTTCACTGGTGTGTGGCTCTGTGCTGATGGGAGTAGTTCATGGTGAAGTCGCCCAAGGTGAAGACTTTGTGTGTTTCGGGGGAGGGTCTGCATTCTCCAGAGACGGCTATTGCTTGATGGACGACGGGCTGGGTAGTACTCCGCATATGCGGGGATGACACTTGGGTCAAGCCCTCCCAAATGCTAAATAGCATTTGGTGCAGTGGGGATAGTACATATGTAGTCGGCTTATCGGACTTAGGGTTGGAATCTATGGCTATTGCATGAATCGGACTTATGGTGCTACTATGGACTCATGGTTCATATACAAGATACAGCTAATTACTGGCCCTTTCCTTCGTAACATCTTCTTCCCATTGTAGTATATATAATTGTATAATTGTAGACAACCATTCCAATCCCCCTTGAAAGTCCGAGGCAGACAACCCCTGTCTGTCAGACTTTCGACCTCCTTACTTCACTTCCCCAACAATGCTAACATCATACAAGGAGAAGATATGCACTTCGGATCCGAGATGCCACCCCACCCCGATGGGCCCACCGCCAAGTGTCGTTAGCCGTTAGTGCAGCGGTTGAAATCACGCTGCGTAATATGGAGTCTATCGTGTGGGATGGGGCGATATTCTGGGTAGCCGACCATGGATGTCTCAGCCGTGTCGTATTCTCGAAGAGAGGACAAGCTTTGTGTCGTGTGGGGTGTTTGGTCGATAGACGTTGTATCCGAAGGCAGCATATCTCGGGTGTTGGTCAATTGTTCGCTTGGCAAGAATGTCAGACCGTAATTAGTGGTAGTCGTAAAGGGGTGAGACCCCAAACCCCACTCGGCCGAAGCGGCGCTTGCTCGGGTGTCCGTCATGCACGATCAACCTCAGCTGAAGAGAATGGCCAACCATCGAGGCGATGGAAAAATCAGACGTCCTCTTGCCACGCGGCTACATATACCCCTCCTTAGTCTCTCTTCTGACACAGACACGTCCTCTTCTCTTTTGGGACTGTGGGAGGTGCATCTATCAGAATGACTCATTTCGTCGCCGTTCCCCCTTGGTTCCCTCTAATTGATATGGGGAAATAAATCTGCCATAATTCGGTGGACCTGGACCCCCAAGGCACCCGCCATGGTGATACCAGTTACGGGGAGCGTCCCGTAGTTCACTCGTGAATCAAGAGGATCAAGAGTGAGCGCTGGAGGGACAGCGGCTCGAAACTACCTCGACAGAATCGCAAATCGCAGAAATCCAACTCGTCAAACATTTCCCATGTTCATACTGGGAAACAGCATTACGTCCGAAACCCGATTGAGAATCCCTTCTATGTGGCTATCGTCCATGTAAACGGGATACCCAGCCCCCGTATACAGAGATTCGGTCGCCTCGGGCGGCACAGACGCCGGGGAGATCATATCGAAAGCCGTCGGATAGTTGGGGGTCACTTGCGCGGTCTCCGGGGCCGACATGCCCTTTTCGCGGGCGCGGAACGCCGCGCTGACTTCCCGGAGCGCCCGCAGGGACGATGCGAGGTGCTTGGCTGAGTCGGTCTGGCTGTTCTCGGACTCCTCGCCGTTGGCGTGGACGTGATCGGCTAGTACGTTCTCCAGCCGTTGGATGAGATCCCAGGTTTGTGGGTGCACGGCGGCGTTGTTGTGCGCGACGAGCAGAAAGGCTGAGGCGATGGTCCGCTGTAGGCTGATCCAGCTTCGCGAGCAATGCGTGTTGATCGAGTGCAGTTCGATGAAGGCTTCGATCGTTCGCATCAAATTCGTCAGGCAGTCCCCCCGGATGATTGCGCGTCGCTGGTCGTCCAGCGGGGCGTCCGGGTCCAGGGAGACGCGACACATGAGGGAAATGTAATACGACGAGTGCAGCTGCAGCTCCGTCCGCTCGATGTGATCGGCCAGTGTGCGGCAGTTCTCCCGCTGTCGCAGATGCGGAGCTGCCTCCGTGGTGATGCGCTCGATCTGTTGCTTGTACTCCCGGATTTCGTGGTATCGGAGGTGGGTGTGGTGGTGGAACAGCAATCCTCGCAGCATCTCCAGGGCGACGGAAATGACTCGGCAGAGAGTCTCGAAATACGATCGGTGGCCGGGCATGGACTTCGGGTCGTACGGGATCTCCGGCTGATTGATCATCGTGATGGACGGCCGGTCATACGCCAGGGAGAAGTGGCTATTCTGAAACGCCATTGCCCACCTACTTACTATTAACATGGGATACCTTGCAGAGCAGCCAATCCATCACTTACCACACTCTCCGCCGCGCTGCCTTGGCTCCGATAGAGAACCCGGGGGACTCCACATGGAGACCAAGCACCATACACATTCGCTCCGTCATCCCTGTTTAAACATCCATGAGTGGTGATCCATAAGACAGGGAAAAGGCTACTCACCAAGCAAGGTATACGATGCCCCCGCATTCATGTTGTACGATAACACATTGCTGATGATAAGCAGAATTTGAATCACGTCCACGGTCGGATGAGACACATAATTGACCATCCGCAGACACTGGTATGAGCAAGACACTGCACGTGGTCAGCGCCATGGGAACAAGCAGCCACTCCCGGAAAGCTCACGAACCATAAACCCACGACGTCAGCCGCCGCTCGCTTCCCGATAGGTCGGACAATTGACAGCCCGACGCCA
Organism: Aspergillus campestris IBT 28561; assembly: GCF_002847485.1. NCBI lineage: Eukaryota > Fungi > Ascomycota > Eurotiomycetes > Eurotiales > Aspergillaceae > Aspergillus > Aspergillus campestris. The sequence continues at coordinate 71,701 of NW_020194353.1, forward strand.
AGACGGCAAAGAGCAGACTGAGGAAAGGAAGGCTCATGCCAAATGGCTTCATGAGACCACTACTATCGGGTTTGTAAACACCACCCGCGTTGGCCCGGTTTTGTAACAAGCGGTTCATTTCATCTTCCACTCTCCGCACGTTCGGGAGGACAGGGTATAACACCGCCCCAATATCTTTGTAGAAGTCGAAAAACCTGCAACCGGAACCCAGTTAGTAAACAAAAAGAAAAAAAAAAAGAGCGAGACGGATGGGTATTTCTGGGCACTAACCTTCGACACTGTATATCGTCCGGGAGCACATCGCATACGCCGGCGATATTGAATGTAAATGGGTCCGACGACCAGAGGTCCACGAATGGGTATGCGGCAGACTCGTTCCCCATCGCTAGCTCCGCAAGGAGTTCACCCGTGGGCAACCCTTGGGCCGCTTCCTGGGAGCCCTTGGTCTTGCCCAGGATGTCTAACAGGGCCGATCGGGAGCCAATGTGGACCTCGCCGGTTTCCAGCCTGCTGGAATCGTATGCTCCGCTGGACGACATGCCGTCATCGCTGGCCAACGTTACCGAACGAGGATCGGTCGGTCTCCGCTCCGAATGGTTCTGGAACAGCGAGTGCAGACTGGTCACGATCTGCTCCATGGCCTGCATCTTCGCATTGACCTCATCCCATTCCATCTGCGACAGAGATACCATATCCGACGACGCGTGAGGGTCCGGATCCGGGCCGCCATAGTCCCCCACGGAGGTGGAAGCAAAACTGTAGCGGCCGCCATCGCCACCGGCGGGTGTGAAGGAGGACGGCGGCGGGAATTGTGGGGACGGGCCCGCGGAGGTGGTCGCGGTCGCGGTCGCGGTCGCAAAGGGATCCGACAGGAGCGGCGGTTTCGAGGCGTGGGAGAGTGACGGACGGCCGTAGGTGCAGCTGAAGTTGCGCTTGACGCAGTTGCTACAGGGCACATTGCGATCGCATCGGACCTTGCTCGCTCGACAGGGCAAACAAGTTTTACACTCGCGCGGCCTGCGCCGGACCGGATAGACAGGCATTCCCGACGTCTTGTCGCGGGACGCGCTCAACCTGCCACCCCGCTATCGGCGACGAGGAACAGACAGACGCGAGAGGATGGAGGTGGAGAGGGTTGCAAAACACTAGTTCGGTGCAACCAAGAGACGGTGCCTGATTGGCATAGACACGACGACAATAGAATAGAAAGGTAGAAAATAAAAGAGGGGCGGGAATATAAAAAATCAAGATCAGGTGAAATCATAAAAGAAGCATCCAAATCAAGATACGAATAAGCTCAAGGGTATAATATCATATCACGTCGGGGAAGGTTCACTAGGTGGGAACAGAGCGAGCGATTGGAATCTAGGGTCGTTGGCGCAAGGCGTCAGCAAAGTCCATGGCCAGAATCAAGATTTCGTCACCGAGACAAGTTTAGTATTGTCTAGTTGGACGAGAGGAGGAAAGATGCGCGAGGAGTGAGGGGTGGGCGACAAGCAGGTCGGTCGGTCGGTCGGTCAGTTTGGCCCTCCCCATTGGATTGGAGATGATAGGCGAGACTTGGAACCCTTGATGGATCACACACATTGGAGGGATGATGAGGATGGTGATGATGATGTTGATGATTCATCCATTGACGGAGAGACCCGTTTGGGTTCAATCAGCAACAATCCAACACCACAACAGACTCCTCTTTTAATTCCAAGAATGAAGACGAGGAAGGGATCGTGGGATTCGAGGTCTACTTGGGTAGGATTTCAGATAGGTTGGACCGACAATAACAAGGCACGGGTCGATCTTAACCGCGTCTGTTGGAGGAAGTAAAGTGTGAAAGCTCGGAAGTTACTAAGGTGGATTCCTGACAGTGACTGGTCCGGCCAAGCCACGGCGGTGGGAACCAGCAAGTTTCCGAAAGGGTTGTTGACTCGTGTGGAGTTGATTTACCTATTAGGAAGTTGTTTGAAGATATAGAATCCAGGGATGTTTATGTATTTCTATTCTTACGCAGTATTTCGTGGTCTTCATTCTCGACTCGAGGGATTAGCCCAACCCGTTCTATACAGTATCCCGTCCTGATGGACAGGTCAAACCCGCTGATTGACTCCCACAGGCTAATTATTCCTACATGTACATGTACTCCATGGCAGGGTTCTCCAATGCGACCTAAAACGGAGAGAACGAATGATGTGGAGCGGAATACGTCCATGCATCCGTCTCGACGACTGACCGGGTGGGAATCCCAGCGTTGCTTGCTCGGCTGCATCAATTGACATGTCACCCCCCCACCGACTGACGAACCCTCAGGTCTTCGACCGTAATGTATTCTGCGAAATCTGTGGCACCGCCCACCAGTCATGGAAGCGAGCTTTGGAGCCCACCTCCGGGATGTCGACCCGAAGATCCACGGTCGGGCTGTCGGGACTCGAGCCTTTGCTGGTGTTGCGCATCGCGAGTCCCTTCTTCAGGCTTTCGATCGCGAGGCTGGTCCCGATACAGGCTCGCATGGTATCCTTGACGTCTTTCTTCCAGTCTTCTTCGATTGCGGGGGTCGTGGAGGCGGTTGGGTCCGACGAGGTCGGCGCAAAGGCTCCGTTGGCGAGGGTGGTCTCCCAGGCCTTGCGGGCTTCCGTGATCGCCTTGGTCGCCCGTTCCAAAACAGCGCCGTCACTATCTCCTTCGAGCAGGGCCTCACGGCGGTAGTCGTCGTACGGGACTAGTTCGGGTAACGTGATGGGGAGGAAAGGTTTCATGCGGAGCTCGTATCGTAGACGCTCGCTCGAGTAGGCCTGCGGGGAGGAGGCGGTCGGCAAAATTTGGTGCCGGCCCAGGAGCACATACAACGCATGGAGGGAGATGGCAAAGGCGTCAACGGCGACAATTTGCGTGCTCAGTCGCTCGAGAAGACGGAGCGATTTCTGGAGCACCGCATGCCGCTCCGCAGCGTCGCGTTTCTTCCCAGCCAACGCCGTCAGGTTTCGCTTGGCCGTAGCCACGGTGAACGTCCGGATCCGATCGAGGTGCCCCAGGTGCGTCGAGCAGATATGTGACAAATACCAGTACATTCCCGGCAGTTCTTCAGGTGAATAGATGGACAGTTCGAACCCAAGCTGGAGGATGAGGCGGAACTGATTCAGTTTCTGGTGGTAGGTCCAACTGCTAAGAGGGTATGAATAAGTGGAGTCGCCGTTGCTTAGAATAAGCGGCGGCTCGTCGCTCAGCGTGCGAAGCTGCTCATCCAGATCTTCCGCCTACAATCTGGTCAACGATACCCGGCAGCTCACAAAGGGAGAAACCCAAACTTACCTCCATCTGCAGATTGTCCCAGTCGACGAGAGTGTGGCAGACAGTTCGACGAATTCGGCAACGATTGAGACAAGCACTGCGGAAAGTATCGACAAAGGGCTACTTGTGGGTTAACATGGCATCCTTATTGATCGCGATGATGGCGAAGAGGGGAGGGTACCATCAACGCACCTGGGAGAATCGTTTGACAAATCCATCCATATGTTGAGCAATCTGAAAGCGAGGATTGGAAGGCATCTCAGTTTGATCTGTGTTTGCCTGGAGCAAGATACTCGTGGGCAGTACGAGTTCCGCGAGCTCATCATACAAGAAGTCTCGGACCGGGACCACTCCAAGGACCATCGCACTGTTCACAATCAGGGTTTGGAGGAGAGACCGGATGTAGACCGATGGCTGGGGCTTTCGAGACAGCATAGTCCAGACGGCGACCTATATTTCGTCAACATGGACACAGTATATCAGGAATCGACAGCATCACCGTACCTTGACATTGTGGGGTCCTCGGTAGTCAAGGATCCCCTGAAGATCGATCCCATCTTGACAGAGCCGTTTCAAATGCGCCAGCGCATCATCTTGGCTTATGTTCACCATTGGCCGAGGAGGAACCGTGCTTGCTAGCCTTCTTTGGACCTTCCAACTGAAGGATTCCGGGACCGGCTTTCCGATGGATGCCGATTGAGCCAAGTCAGATAATCGCGACAGACAGGCCCGAAAATTATCGCTTGACCGATTTTGGATGACATCAATATCCTGGTATAATCCTAGAAGCAAGTCACGTCGAAAATCAATCCGGAGTTTGATCGCTGCTTTCACTTCTTCGTTGATCCCATCTTGTTGCTCCTCAATCCACGCAGCCGCACGGTCCAGCAAATCGAGGAACGGATCTAGGTCGAACGGGGATAGGAGATTGCGATTGTAGAGTTGAGTGACAAAGTCCTCCTCCTGCTTGATGTTAGTCGGGGTGTCATCACATATTCAAATAACATCAGCCCACCTCATAGTAATACTCGGTAGCCACTCGAGTGTGGACGTAATCACAGCACTTCACAAGAGCCATACAATACGCTCGTAGTACGAGATTCACCAATGTTGGTTCCTCATTTGCGCCATCTGCGCTTCCACGAGTGAATCGGGCCTCCTCGAGCGTTTCTGGCACAGGCCACAACAATCTGTCGAGGTATAGAGACGTGAAGAGGGTCTGGGAGAGTGGGTGGCCCATATGCCATGCCATCTATCACAAAGGTGTCCACTGTCAGTTCATGTTCTATGCCATCTTCGGCGCCATCTTCTAGGAAGTCTTCGCTCACCTCATGGCAAAGGAGTCCGTCCATGATGCCCACTACCTCCTCCGGAGCCAGCTCCCGCGTAATGTCGTAGTCGTCCTCTAAGGCTTGCGCATGGTTTTCGTCAGGTCCGAGGAACCCGCTGTCCATCTTGGAGTCCATGATCTGCATTCAAACTTCCATATCAGCTCTCTGTATTATGATATAAAGGGCAGGCCCAGGTCGCGGCTTACCTCCAAGGCACCAACCGCCTCGAACAGCGTAAAGTATTCATCTTTGACCAGTTGCCCAGTAGACAGCTCTGCATGATAGAACAGTCTCGTTAGAACCTTCCAAGAAAATCTGCGTGAAGCTCAATGTCCAGGGATCGGGTCGTACTTGAAGCAGCTTCTGTGAACTCGTCGGTGATGTCGCGCGGCACCACCGACTGCGACGTTACTCGCATTGTCGGGGCAGACGCGCTGCTATTTGGAAACATGTAGGACACACTGGAATCTGCAGCCCGCTGTCAGATTCGCTGAATCGTGATACTTGCGGGTAAAGACGTCGTTTCGAGGGTCGCAGAAAAGCGAGGATTGCAGGAGGCCGGGCGAGGGGGGAGGCGGGGACTTCGGGCGGACAAAACTTGCGGGCAGAGTGAGGCCCGCCGTTCAGGTCGGTTGAAGTCTACCTACGTCGTCAAATCCGGCATTTTTACTCTCTACAATACAAAAACATATTGGTGGGAATTTACGAAAAGATGGCTGAATCTTAGGGAGGAAAAAGCCTTCTCTATTTAACTTGGTCAACGGGCTCAAATATGCTACAGAGGATCCAGTTCTCTACCAACAGACAACACTTCCCCCGTGGACCCTGCCTTCTCCCACAATACACCTTATATCATCGCAACAAGTGGTTTCGAGGAAAGAGGCGTTTATTTCGACCCGGAGTTGGCGGCCATGGCCTCGTTGTTGGCCTGGCCAAGATTCTTGAATTCGCCCTGCTTGCCGTTCTGTTAAATAGACAGTCAGTCCCCGACCCAAGACACCCTCCCAATCAAGACAGCAAACTCCTCTCAATACGCACCTCCCACTTGGCAAAACGCAGCTCCATCAGGCCACGGCGCTCAGCAGCGACACGGGGGCCCTCCTTGAGAGATCGGCGAACAGCCTGGGCGGCAACGGCCAGGTAGCGGTTGTAGCTGTAAGTGGACATAGAGTTAGCTAGTGCATTAAACAGGCTGAAAAAATCGTAAGGTGTTCAAGCATACGTCAAACCAGCGGATTTCCAGGCGGCAACCATTTTGACGGTGTGTGAATGACGAAGGGTTTCAATCGTTCAGGAGTGAGAATCAACCACTATCGGGTGAGTTGCGGACGGTCGAGTTCGGAGCATCGGGAACTCTGCGGGTCATGTGACACACGTGACCTCTAAATATCACGTGATTTGTTGTCCATCACTTCCATGATCAAGGCATGATAACCTAGAAAGAACATTATGGTTTCATGATATTGATGTTTAGTAAATTGGGCCAGGCTGTTAATAAACCAATGCACATATTAGATCTCATTTAATTGGCTTTATGTTTCTAACACCTATCGGAAGGTTAGTTGAGATATATTTGGCTCAAGCACAAATCTTCCGCAATACTACAAGATCCATGCTTTGTTCAATTTGCGTTTAATGATAAAAAGGTCGGCACTATCAGGTTTTCTTTGACATCGAAATTACTTTACACAGGATTTAAAAGAAGGTCTATAAGAAGGAAGATGAAAACCACAAGGAGCAACAAGGAGATAGAATTTCTAAGGATCTCAACACAATATATGAAAGATAATTCAACACAATATCACACCTATAAGTATAGGTTAAAAGGGTCAGCTTGAGATATGATATAATACAATTTGCTATAACTCTTCAAGACTCTAGTTGTTCCCATTTGGTTAGGGTTGTTCATAATTTTGTACGTAGGTGAGTCTATTTACATATAGTCCTAAATAGGAAATCCATCAAGACCGCGGTCAGTCTGTAGGATCTCTCAAACACACCTCAACTTCTCATAATCAACAGTCTTTTCCAGTTCAGGCCCATCATTTGTCGTTCTCTATCAACACTATGCTTCACTTTCACTTTGCAAAGATGTACAATTGCTTGCAATCATAAAGCAATGGGCAAGTGAGAAGTACACAGCTCACCTCCCACTCGCTGAGGCGTGCTTGAGAACAAACACATCGTCAACTTCCCTCATCTTCTCCCTACCCATAACGACATTCCCTCCCTATTATTATTTCTATATCTCTCTCTCTTACCTCATATGCGTAAATCTTGTCATAGGAAGATCGACTTTCCTGGACAGAGTGTGCATTGACAACGACCGACAACTGCAATATAACCTCACTTGAGCAATTAGGAAACTTGACACGAGGCGAGCCAAAGCGCGTGAAACCAAGCCAGATACAACACATCAAGATGCCCTCAAGAAAGGCGATGAACCGGCCTAAGAAACGCAACTTGGTCCGCTGGGATGGTATATACCCACTATCACTTACCCGCGGGAATTTAAAGTGCTCTGGGATGCAGGCTAACCATGAAAGACAACCTAAACGAGATTCTCCTCCTCACAGTCCAGTCGGTGTGCAACAAGAACGGTATCAAGATCCCTTGGGTCGAAGTTGCGGAGACGATGGGACACAATGCAACAGATGGGGCTATCGTTCAACATCTGGCCAAGCTTCGGCAGCGCCGAGTCGATGCCGGCAAAGCTGTTCCTCCACCTCTCCGGCGTGGGGGCGTTGGAGGCAAGGCAGCTGTCTCTTCGTCCCCCAGATGTGTCCCGGCTACAAGGAAGAAGCGAAAGTCTGAGTCAGTATCAGACACTGAGAGGTCTACTCCAGTTTATGTCCAGTACGATGACGATTCTTCGGAAGACTACGTTGAGGGAAAGAAGGGTAAAGGGCGGATAAAGAGCAAACCAGGTGTCCGAGATGATTGGAGTACCGCTCACAGAGAGAGAAAACAGGGATTCATGTCCGAGGACGAAGAGGAAGGAGATTATGACAGCGAGGTGGACACCCCGGGTGAACTGCTGTTTCGAGGCGCCAAATTCTTGGACCTACCGAATGATGAAAGTGTTTCCTCGCCCGTTGCTTTTGATCCTGTCGCTGCTTCGCCTACTGCCGGACAAGCCCAAGACAGCCGTATTGTGGTTCTCAGGTATCGGAAGCTTCCTTCTATTACAACGGAGGGATCATCCCAGCCACTCAGCTCGAGCCCCGTCGAGCCGGTTGCAATTTACAATGAGAAAGCTGACCAGTCTTCCTGCTCGGGGTGTGTCGACGCTGAACTTACTACCGCACAAGACAGCTTAGTGTCTCCTAGCAATGGCACTGGACAGCATATCCCAGAGTATAATACTATGTCCATCATCGATCCGCAGAGTGTCATTCCTGCAGCGGGATTTGAAAATGGCCAGTTCGATCTATTCCCGGCCACGTCCCAAGATAACTTCTCGGGTTACCCATACCCCGATTATGGATATGGCTTTCAGCCTAGTACGCTTCCCGACTCTGGTAGTTTTTTCCAAGATCTGTTGGAATCACCGGATCTTTTCTGGAACGAGACACAGGATCAACATGACTATGTCGCTAAGGGGGACGGCGACCTGTTTTGGCCTTGAGATGGCCACACCACTTAAGCTTTCTTTGCTGCATGCAAGAGCGAATTTGACGGCTATACTACGATACAGATCTGTCGCCTCTTGACTTCACATTTCTTTCATTTCAATTTGGACTCTCTTTGATTAACACACGCCAAACTTCAGGCAAGCGCCAGTACTTACGATATGATATTCGATCATCTAAAATTAATCCTCGGGATAGAGAAGCGAACATTTTCAGACATTGACCAAATGGGCTCGACAGATTCAGCATAAGAGTCGTGCCTCTGACTAGACGGCTTTCTTATTCCACTTTCTTATCTTTGTTCGTTGCTAGATTCCTATCTCTTCGTTGATTTCCCATCTCCTTCCCGATCCACTTTCAGCGTTGAGTTCATGGACACGGCCTTCGATTGGTTGAGCACTTACTTAAATTTGTAATGAAGCCTTCATATTTCTTGCAATGATCTCAGTTGATTTTCCACATCTCCATCCCAGTGTAGTGGGTAGAAGATGCCAAGCACCCATTTCTCAATATCTTACCAGGAAAAGGACCAGCAACAATCAGATAGATAATACCCAACAGGCTGGTCTACGTAAGCAACACTCGGAGTATCATTCTTAGGAAATCCTCCCGTGTTGAAGAACTCTTCGGCAGTGCTGGTTGGGTGGCTGCGTCTAGCGTCGAGTAGTTTACGGATTCTGAACAGGGATCTTTCTGTTATTTCTGCTAGGGCGTGGGAGCTATATTAGTAGAAAAGGAAACAGGCTTTCAACTTGTTTCACCAAAAATAGGATAATGAAGTAAAATATCGCCTGATATCGTTACCAGAGAGGCCTGTTACGACTGACCACGTGGTGGGCGAACAAAGCCATTAACACTGCATATCAAGATGTATGAAGTGTTCAAAATGGCCAGTTCAGTCGCACAGGAGCCAAAATGTAAAAGAGTCAGGAGGTCAAGTTTATAGATCACATTCAGACCCCGCCATGCCAAGCTGCAGCGACGCGCCTATTGAAGCCACTATACCCTATCCCGTAAGTCCCCCCATCGACAACCGCAGACTACGGAGCATTCGTCGTCCCGAACTCTCGGTTTCCTTTGCCAGCCTCAACCTTACTATGCTTGTAGTTCCCGCCTGAGTGGTTTTGTGCTTTTTTCTTTTTTAGTTTGTTTTAATTTCTAGTTTTTTTTTGATAATTTTTTTCCAAACACCCACTTCTGACCATGGGAGATAATATTACCATTGTATGTTGCGATTGTTGACGGGCTGTGAAGCTGTAATTTCTCGATTATCATTTGGAATATCAATGTCTGACGTCCACTGCTAGGATCCTGATTATAATTCTGCCAAAGAGTGGGACGCCGATGATCTAGATTCGTGAGAATCCTCCCCCATCGGGCTGTTTTTAATTTCCCACAATTCGCGTTCTCACGATTTAGTTTTAGGGAAACCACCTCGATCACGTCGACGGTGGCGAGGGGCCGGTTCGAAAATGGTAGAAGGTTGGTTGGCTCTGTCACCTAGAACTGTAGAGTCGTATAGCTGGATACTAACAGAGAGAGCAGATATCAGGCGTTGAAGGAAGATGACTACTGGTCAGTAACGACGCTCACCAGGTTGAAGGAGAGGTTGACTCTAACCATGTCCGACAGGGGCCCTTCGGACGAACAACAGTTCGAGTCCTTCGAGGTTGGGTGAGTGTGGTGCCGGCTTGCTGTCATTGGGGCTGTTACGTCTTGTCTGAAAGCAGCTAATGGACGATGCAAGTCATATGCTATTTCTCATGTTAGATTACGACCGACAAAACCCTCATCATCATGCCCCCATCACGCAATCACCCAAGGTAAGCATACACTTGTCTTTGGATATGTGACACACTGCTGATTGTGATCTTCCAGCATATTTTGGACATCGGAACGGGGAAAGGAAGCTGGGCCCTGTGAGTTGCTCTGCTTGCTTTCCTATGTTGGGGATTGTTATTAATGCATGCACAGCGATATTGCCGACATGTATCCATCTGGTATGTGTGCCCCCGGATCTCGTCCCGGTTCGCTCGGCTGAATCGATCCTAGCAACTGTTCGAGGTGTTGACCTCTACCCACCCCCCGTGAATTGGGAGCCACCGAATTGCGTGTTTGAAGTGGACGATATCCTCCGCGACTGGACATGGAGCGAGCCCTTCGACTTGATTCATTTGCGTTTTATGCTGGGCGCATTCACATTGGAGGGGTGGGACCGACTGTACGAGCAGTGCTACGAGTGAGTCACCTCTTGACCCTTTCCCCGTAAGAGGAGCACGTCTCATGGTCTTGCGCCGTCTAGGAACCTTACGCCGGGCGGCTGGATCGAACACATGGAGTTAGACGTTCGACTGCAGAGCGATGACGATACCCTGAAAGAGGACAGTTATTTGGGAGGGTGGGGACCCAATTTCATTGGCTGCGGTGAGCGATCTGGACGACCCCTGTTGACTCAGGAAACGATGCGGGGCGCCATGGAGAAGGCCGGGTTCGTGGATTTACACGAAAAGCTCTACAAGATCCCTCTGGGGCCGTGGCCGAAAAATAAGATTCTCAAGGAGATTGGGCGGCTTCAGTACTTCCACTGGACGTCTGCCCTCGAGGGGTGGGCGCTGTGGCTTCTCACTAAGTATGGAGCGCCCTCTCCTTGGACCAACGACGAGGTTCAGGCTTATTTGGCCAAAACTCAGGCTGAGCTGCAGAATCCTCACATACATGGCTATGAATATGCGTGAGTCTCCTTCCCTCTTTCTGAGCTCGGGGGTTGGCGTTTGCTGATGGCGTCTAGTCGTCGGGTCTGGGGGCGGAAACCGACCGAGGAGGAAGCTAAGGCTATGTAGAGCCAATGTCAAGTCCTCTGCGTTATATAGAATTAGATATACCCATTAGGGTGGGAAGCGATGGATTGGCTCAGGGCATCTCTCGGTCGTTTTCCAAGATATGGCGCTGTGCGACGGCAACGATAGACCTTGAATGAATCCGCTTCCACCCCTTCAATTGAGTTCTCATGACATTGGCTTTTAAATCAGGGCATGCTCTGCTTTGGCACTCCGTGTCTCGTGTACCGATTAGTAGTAATGGATCTGAACGTGTTTCGCTTATCCTCGGGATGAGATAGTTCAATGTGATGACTGCCGTTCAACCATCATCAACCCGTCGGCCAGCAACTCTTTAAAGAACGCAATCAAATTCAATCAGACAACTCTATCTTACCCTCGTCTCGCAGTATACTCTGTAGATGTATCAACAGTCGTGAGAACCAGTGTCCAGGTCACGAGAGACTAACCCAAACAGGCAACCCGGCTTCCGACAGTCCGGCGGATTCCCTCGGGAACGGACACACGTGACCTTCTAGGAGCTTCTCTCAAGCTAAGACGATCCGGGGATCGAGAAAGCGCCCGGCAAAAATTTCGTGACTTTCTTTGGCTTCATCTCTCTTCTTCCATCTCCATCCTTTCCTCCTTCACTCTCCATCCCTTTTTTCCCTCCCCCTCCTCTTTTCTTCTACTCCCCGTACTTCCCGTTCTTGCTCTGGGAGTTCTGTTCGGGCAATCTCAATTATCTTTCTTCTTTTCCATCATCTTCCTATCCCCCTAGTTCAAAATGCAAAGAGCTCTCTCTGCCCGGACTTCGGTCCTGTCCGCTGCCTCCAAGCGCACTTCCTTCTACAAGCCTGCTGGTTTGAACGCTCAGCAGCAGCGTTTTGCTCACAAGGTACGTTCTCTCGCCTTCTTTCCCATTGGCAATGGCTTCTGCTTCAGCCCGTCGCCGTGGATGGGCCTTCCGTCACTTCCCGGAGACTTCCATCAATCCATCGATGCTAACCCAGTCTGCCATTAGGAGCTGCGATTCGGTGTTGAGGCTCGTGCCCAGCTCCTGAAGGGTGTGGACACCCTCGCCAAGGCCGTCACCTCGACCCTGGGTCCCAAGGGCCGTAACGTCCTGATCGAGTCCCCCTATGGCTCCCCCAAGATCACCAAGGGTAAGTCACTTGGCCCATTCTTATCCCGATTCATCCCGGATTCATACCCAATGGTCAACTTCGATGATGAACGATGGAAATACTGACCTCTATAGATGGTGTGACTGTCGCCAAGGCCATCCAGCTCCAGGACAAGTTCGAGAACCTCGGTGCCCGTCTCCTCCAGGATGTGGCCTCCAAGACCAACGAAATCGCCGGTGACGGTACCACCACCGCCACTGTCCTTGCCCGTGCCATCTTCTCCGAGACTGTCAAGAACGTTGCCGCCGGCTGCAACCCCATGGACCTGCGCCGTGGTATCCAGGCCGCCGTCGACGCTGTCGTCGATTACCTCCAGCAGAACAAGCGTGACATCACCACCGGTGAGGAGATCGCCCAGGTCGCGACCATCTCGGCCAACGGTGACACCCACATTGGCAAGCTCATCTCCACTGCTATGGAGCGTGTCGGCAAGGAGGGTGTGATCACCGTCAAGGAGGGCAAGACCATGGACGACGAGCTGGATGTCACCGAGGGTATGCGCTTCGACCGTGGCTACACCTCCCCCTACTTCATCACCGACGCCAAGTCCCAGAAGGTCGAGTTCGAGAAGCCCCTGATCCTGCTGTCCGAGAAGAAGATCTCCGCCGTCCAGGACATCATCCCTGCCCTCGAGGCCTCCACCACCCTCCGCCGTCCCCTCGTCATCATCGCTGAGGACATTGAGGGTGAGGCTCTCGCCGTGTGCATCCTGAACAAGCTGCGTGGCCAGCTCCAGGTCGCTGCCGTCAAGGCCCCCGGCTTCGGTGACAACCGCAAGAGCATCCTGGGCGATCTTGCCGTGCTCACCAACGGCACCGTCTTCACCGATGAGCTTGACCTCAAGCTCGAGAAGCTGACCCCCGACATGCTCGGCTCCACCGGCTCCATCTCCATCACCAAGGAGGACACCATCGTCCTCAACGGCGAGGGCACCAAGGACAGCATCGCCCAGCGCTGCGAGCAGATCCGCGGCGTCATGGCCGACCCCGCCACCTCCGAGTACGAGAAGGAGAAGCTGCAGGAGCGTCTGGCCAAGCTCTCCGGCGGTGTTGCCGTCATCAAGGTTGGCGGTGCCTCCGAGGTTGAGGTCGGTGAGAAGAAGGACCGTGTCGTTGATGCCCTCAACGCCACCCGCGCCGCCGTCGAGGAGGGTATCCTGCCCGGTGGTGGTACTGCCCTGCTCAAGGCCTCCGCCAACGGCCTGGCCAACGTCAAGACCGCCAACTTCGACCAGCAGCTGGGTGTGAGCATCATCAAGAACGCCATCACCCGCCCCGCCCGCACCATCGTCGAGAACGCCGGTCTCGAGGGCAGCGTCATCGTCGGTAAGCTGACCGACGACTTCGGCAAGGACTTCAACCGCGGCTACGACAGCTCCAAGAGCGAGTACGTCGACATGATCGCCACCGGTATCGTCGACCCCCTCAAGGTCGTCCGCACCTCCCTCGTCGACGCCAGCGGTGTTGCCTCTCTGCTCGGTACCACCGAGGTCGCCATCGTCGAGGCCCCGAGGAGAAGCCCGCTGCCCCCGCTGGTGGCATGGGCGGCATGGGTGGTATGGGCGGTATGGGCGGCATGGGCGGCGGCATGTTCTAAGCTGATTAGAAACACCGCTGTCACATTTGCTGCTTTGGCCCCGGCCATCCGTCCTTGTTTGAAAGGTTATCCAGTCCCCCTTTGAGCGCGTCTTTGCATTATATGGGCATCTCCGGATCTGTTCCTTGTTTTGTTTTATCTATTTTCCCCTTTGTTGTAATGTGTTGTACGTCTTTGTTTCCTTTATTTCATTTATTTTTTTTTTCTCCCTCTCCCTCCTCCGAATCCCTCTAGACCTCTTGACTCCGCTTTGTTCTTGAATGGTTGGTTTCTTCACACATCTCCACTCCACTATGTTGGACATAAAAAATTCCGCCGGGAGTTCAGTCCTGTGTACCATATCTGTATTTTATGGATTTACAATCTATTCACCTTATTCGAGATTTCCATTCCTATCTGTAGCTCTAACTAGCCAAAAGATGCCTGATATGCAAGACTTGTCTACCCAAGAGACCTCATCTAGCCCTTCCAACTAAACCCCAAACCAATATAACATAGGAAACACAAAACAAAATCAAACAAAAGAGATCAAGTAAAATTCGTCCCCCGTCTCGAAAACCCACCCCCCTTCTCAGAAACATACCCCGCCTCCACCTCCGCCGGCGGCAAAGCCGACATCCCGCGATCCACATGTCTCCCCCAGATATCATCATCGCGGATCTGCCTATTGCCCCGCCGGAAGTACCTGTACCTGCTCAGTTTGCTCTTCACGGAGGATGTATCCCCTCCGCCGGTGGGTACGGTTTTGTCGTAGCTGATGTCGTCGTCGTTGTGGTTATGGCGGTGTTTGTGGTTGTTGGTGAAGATGACGAGGCGGGTGAAGGCTGCGAAGGAGGCGAGGAAGACGTCTTTGGCTACGGTGAAGGTTATTTTGTGCGCTTCGGAGATGGCGGCGCGGAGGCGTTCGCTGAAGGCCATTATTAAAGCGGCGACTATTATTGCTATTGATGTTGGGGCTGTTTCGTTTCATCTTGTTAGATTTGGTTGGATTTGTTTGGTTTGGTTTGGTGGTGTGGGAGGGAGGGAGGGAAGGGGAAAAAAAGGGTATTTGGATGTGGATATTGGGATAGAGAGTACTAACCGGCTATTTCGAACATGGTGGCTAAACTGAGGTTCGTGGCTTCGCCGCTCCATTCGCTGGCGTTCATTCCGAAGAGGGAGGTGAAGAAGGAGAGAGGTAGGAAGCTGTTGTTTATTTATCAGTATTTTGAGCTCCGGTGTGTGCGTCTAGCAGATGAGGGAGAGGGAGACTGACATGACTGTGAAAATGGTAAACACCATCACTGCTTGCGACTGGCTCTGCGTGACCTCTGCTTGCCAGCGTGCCATGCGGGACTCGTCGACGTTGGCTTGCTTTTGTTTGAGATCGAGGAGGTTTTCGACCTTGACTGGTTAGCCGGGTCAAGAGATAGGTAGGCTAGATGAGAAAAGAGAGGAGACGTACGGATTTCTGAGCAAGCAGAGCATTCTCTTTCATCTCAAGCGTCTGACTGCGGTAGTCGTCTATCCGGGCAAGCGCCTGGTCGACAAACACCCTCCCGTAGCCCTTGTCTTCGAAGTACTCGGACATGACTTCGAGCGTCGCGTGCTGCTGGTCGAGCAGTTTGACGATGGTGCCCAGCTCGTCTATGATGTCTCTCAGCTCTAGCAATGCGGATAGGTCCTCGCGGTTCTGGCGGGCGATGAGCTCGTCTCGTTCGCTGCGCTCTTTGGCGGTCATCATTTTGCCGTCTGCGTTTTTGTTGTATTCGGCGGGGTGGGTGTTGAAGCCGCGGTTTCGGAAGCGTTTGAATGATTTTGTTACGGATTCTGTCTTTGGGGGTCTTAGTATATTGAACAGAATAAGAAGGAAATAGAGGAGAGGTAGTTAGTACCAAGATTCCAATCGACTCTTCGAATATGCGTAAAACCTGCAGGTCATAGTATAGCGTCCTGTCGAGAAGCACGGTAACAGCGTGCAGCGCGATCAATGCGGCCAAATCGCCAGCCGTTTCGAAGCGTCTCGCCAGATCTCCGTTCAACTCGTTATAGATGCTATTGTGCAGGTTTGTCTGCTCATAGAGTTTGTCCTCGGCTTTGGTAGGCTCCTGCTTGGGGAAGAACGTCACGACGGTTTTCTGATCCACAACCCATAGCCAAAGCTGATCGACCATGAGGACCTTGCCGTCCGTGAAATTCCTAGGCGACTGTGTTCTATATTGTGGCGGGGGCGGCTCGCCCAATTCCTCGTTGAGGTCGATGGGTTTCCGGGTTCGTTTCCAGAGCATCTGATCGTCGTCTCTGGCCTCCGTCGACCGCAGATTCGGATAGCCGAACTGGTCGAGGGTTCGCCTTATGTGGATTGGGGGGTCCGAGCCCAGGTATTTCCAGATGAGCTTCGATTCCAAATCTGATTGTGCGACATGATCTGGAGCTGGTTTCGACCGTCCCTGTCGCACTCTCTCTTCGATGATGTTTCGTCGCTGTACGAGATTCCAGTAGGTGTCCCAATGTAGCTGAAGTGCGTGTTAGATCTGACCCATGCAATTTGATTGGTGGAGACTCACGTATGGAAGCTGTCGATAAGAAATGAGGGTTAGAGCAGATCTTCTGGGCGTGGAGGGCAAGACTCACATATAAAGCTAGTCGAGGATCATCAGGCGCTCCCGGCGTGTCCATTGGCGAAGGATTGTTCTGTCGAAAATGGATACAAGCAGGCCGCACAAAGCGCGAGTGCGGGTCTACGTGCCGGTTATAAAGGTGTGCCCACCAGTTCCGGTCGTTGAGCACTTTGCGAAAGCTATTCCGAAGAAATCAGAACGTCAGCTACATGAAGACCACAATGGCAATGGTGATTGTCTTACAATTCCGATTGTTGGTCTTCGTCGCAGGCTTTTCCCAGGACCGGAGGAACCCATCCGGTATGGGTATAGGGAACATGGATCCAGAGAAGTTTCTCGGTGCCCGGCTCTGGTCGATCAAAACGGGGGGCCACTCGAGGTGCCTCGGAAGTCATTTCATTGAGCCGCTCCCTCATTGACGTGGGAATGGGAAGAAACTTCTTATACTTTGCCGAGAGGCTCGTCCTTGAGACATGTTAGTCGCTTCTCTTGTCGACTCTCACCTTGCTTCGACTCACCTGTGGGTTAGTTCTAGACTACCAGTACCAGAGCTCCCCGAAGATGGCCTGACAGGCTCGACTTTCTGGGCATCCTGTGCAGGCTCTTCTTCCGGACGACTGGGATCGAGCTCTTCAGAGTCTCGTTGCTCTGATTCGTCTTTTTGCTCTGAATCCTCGTCAAAATAATTTCCAGCTGTTGGCTCTGTGACATGAATCCTGGGGGATTTCTGTACCACAAAGCTACGGCTTTGCTTCATCGACGGCCTCATGGGAGCTGGTTCCGGCTCTTTTGATACCGCACCACCATGCATCTCATCTATCATGGACGAGCCGTACGGGGAAGAGGGCCTACTGTCAAAGCTGCTCACAGAAGAATCATCTAGCGGAGTGGTCGGCATTCCGCCCGTCTGCGTGAGACGTTCCCCGAGACAGATAGACGGGCCATTCTTTATATAATCATGCAGAGTTGACTTTGTTGACCAAAGCTTCAAAGGCGTCTCATCGCTGACTCCCCGCGCAGGATCCTCAAAAAAGCCGTTGACTTGGACCTTGACCTCCCTTTTCACATGCAACGGGTTGTCTCGCATCGCAGATAGGCGAAGGGCTGCCTTTGTAAAATACTGTAATTCTTTGATAAAGCCCATCCGCGTAGTCCGTTCTTGCCCTTTGAAGCATGCCGTGCCGACGTGGTCGGTAGCCAGGGGTATCTCTTTCTCGTGTTCAAAGTCCAATACTCCTGACCTGATCGAAGTGATGGGAACGTGCATCTCGACCGTGCTTTTCGTCACCGAATCCGTGATGGGCAAAATCGACTCGGCCGTCTCTAAGAAGGTCCAGAGCTTCATGTCGGCGCAAATTGACCTAAAGCGACTAGACAGATGCAAGAGATGCGGATGCCGCGGCCGAAAGAGTTCTCGTAGCCGATATGGGACACGGTACTTCAACTGTAGCAGGTGGTGGACGCTTTTGACATACTCCGGCGCGGACAGGTAGCTGGACCCCTGATGGGGCGTTGCCAAAAAGGCGATCCCATAGCAGCTTGTGTAAATGGACTGGAGGCTCGACGCTGACTGGCTCGCGATAATCAACGCTGCTTTGGCAACGAGGCCGCCAGTGCTATGGCAGATGAAGACGATCGGACGTTTGCTGATCTACCAAGCGTTAGTATCCCACACCGTCCAGGGAAGGTAGCCGGAAACCCGTACCGTCGACTGTCTTTGGTCATGTAACTGTGTCAACAGTTTGTTCGCCAGATCTTCCAGGTCAGCCTGAGGCTTGAGCTTCCCGTGGTCTGCTAGCAAGACGCGCGCACGGGGAAGATGCGTCGCGAGTTCCGAAACAGGCCATGGTGTCTCCGAGTTCTCATCCGACCATGCGCGTACGGGGTCTGCGCCAATGGCGGGCACCACAACAACGCTAAATCAACGTCCTTAGCCTGCCAGTCCTAAGCTTGGGGGAAGCGGGCTTAACTAGACTTACTCCAGGTCAGTCTCAGGGCGAGGAGGCACCGTGCCAACAGTTTCGCGGCTCATGGTCGTCACTTGAGAGTTCTATTTGGGAAATCATTTCAGAGTTCCAACTTCTTTGTGTATTTCCCGCGGTTAAAAGGGACAGGGGTGGGGGGGTGTAAGATGGAAGGTCAAAGGACCATAGTCAATGAGGGGGGTGTCGCCATCATCTGACGACGCGACAAGAAAAAAAGAAGCATGCCCCTGTCTCTGCAGATGACTCCGCTACGGGGCACTCTTTCCCCGGTTTTAATTTGGTCATCTCAGCCTCATGGCTCAACATGGAATAAAGCGACTAAAAGTGGACGGGGGTGCCAATCATGAGGGGAAAAAGGAGAGAGATCGGCCTTGGTCGGTGAACTACTCGTGTTCGCGGCGGCGCACCTGACCCCATGCGGTCTCAGCCTTCTTTTGTTTTACTTCATAAGGTCGCATTTGCCTGGATATGACTCTTTGTTGTGGAGTCATTGGGGCGATGACTTGCATCGAATATGTCGCCTAACAGTCCGGTGTGGTAAGCTTAGTTCGCTATGACGTGAACCCACCGGAGCTATACTATCCCTGTCGTTAAGCCTATGGGGAATGTGGGTATTTCGAGATGACATTTATTCCTCTATTCCATGGATATATTCAGATATATATGTACAGGTTCTCAAAATGCGACGCTTTTTTTGGAAATCAAAAGAACCACCTTTCCCTGGAAAAATGCGAACACAGAAATACACGAGGGAAGGGGCCAAAAGAAGAAGGCTGCATGTATCGCAAGGCGGTATCATCAAGCATGAATCACAGTGACGACTGGCAGATAAGGAGGCCAGTCGATCGCGAAATTAAGGAATAAAAAAGGTATTAGAAATGAACAGCGCCAATTGACAATGCAAAGAGGGGAGTTTGACATGCAAAGAGAGGAGAGACCTCAAAAAACACCAATGGCTGGCCCAGAGCATGTGTCGGAGCCAAGGGATCCACTCGTGAATCAGGTCAAGACATCGATTCTGCGTCAGTGGAAATGTGCCTTTCGTTGACGTCTTGTGCCATTTTCTTCCCGAACTCATAAGTGGAGATCATGATGGCACAAGCCGGTGCTACTTTCAAGCACCGTGCCACCCAGCCACGGAACAGTCCGGGCATACCTTCTTCATGGACTATGTGCAAGAGAAATTTGGGTAAAGAGAGCAGCTCTGGAGGGACCGGCCGCCCTTGCGCCGCAGTACCGAGGGCATTCGGGACCTCGCTGCCCAGATGCCGGAAGACCTGTTGCCGTGTCTTCCCCACATCGAACGGGGTGGTGACCAACGCCGCCAGTGCACCAGACGTCGCACCGCCCACGAAGCTCTCGAAGAACGTCGGCGTCTCGTCATCTTGTGGTGAATGTCCTGTGATGTGGAGGTGCGGTAGTCCATGCTCGTGGGCTGCTTTCCGCGCTTCCAGCAGGTATTTTTTCGCCTCTTCGTAACCCCACCAGTATAAGCCGGAGAATGGGACATCGCGCCACATCGTAAGAGTCAGACCCCTCCAGAGCGAACCGTAGCCGTGGATCTGAGTCATGCGGTGCAATCCCTCAAGCGTCGTCTTGAAGTGCCCGGCGCCGGTGCCGGGGGTGGCTTGCAGTCGCGTTCGAAACATCTCGATGGGGCTGATAGCTGCTGCTGCGCCTATCCTCGCAGTGGCTCCCGCCACGAACGGGGCATATGCATCAGGGCAAAGCCGGTTGATGGGGCTCTTATCATCCGATCGCAGCCAGTCGTACCCCGCAAAGTAGATAATGTTGGCAGGAATGCTCATCATCATCGTCGGGGTTAACCCCCGCCAAAGAGTCCGGGCCCCTTCATTCCGTGCAATTTTGCGTATACCATCCAGGGTAGACGTAAACGTTTTCCGCCGGGTTTCTTCCACCGCACAATCCGCCATCGCTGCCGGAGAGACTCTCACAGTTCCCCCATTGGGCCCCACCATGCATATTTGCGAATTTTGGCCGATCCAAAACACTTCCCGACAACAAGAGGTCACGCCGAGGTTCGGGGGTACGTTTTTCAGGGTCTGCGTCGTGTGGGAGGTGAAGGGCGAGGTGTTCTTGACGGATGATTGCGACTGGAGGCGGACACGGACCACGTCAAGAGGGGTCACTAGATGCCAATGTGAGTATATGTGCGCCAAGTCGCAAGAAGCTATTCCCTTACCTAAAAGATTCGTGAGGATACTCCCGCAGGTGGCGGAAACCATCCGTTGAGAGATGGAGATGTTTTCATTCTTGCGACTAGCATCCGGACTAGGGGCTGAAACCGTTCTCGATGGGGTCGTCATTGTTGAGCCCTTAGTCCAATTCCATGACTCCGACGAACCCTTGTCTTTTGCAGCCCACTCCAAGTCGCCTGGGCGGTATCGGTCTCCAGGCACAGGGTCGGACCTAGCACCCGACATGCAGGCAACAACGGGGCGCCGAACGGATCCACTTCCAACAACACGGTCGGGTATATGAGTTCAAGTCCTAATATCGAACCAGGGCCTGGAAGGTCGATAGAAAAGTAAAAATGAGGCAATGGGGGGAGAAGGTTCGGGGAATAATGCGTCAGTGAAAAAAGAGCGAATGGTCGAGATCGGATGGCGGCGGTGGCGCTTGGACCAAAACAGTTTGGTCGCTGCGATAAGCAACCAACAACGTTCACCTTTCTTCGACCCCCTTCGTTCTGGTGGGTTGCTGGTACCCTGCGGTTTCCTTGGAATCAAGCTTAATTCTATTTATAAATCGAAATGGCCCTGTGAATCGATCGTATCGTTATATCTCTACTCATCTTTGCCTAGGTCTTTTGGTGTTGAGGCCCACACTAGGTTGGAGACCCCGGCTTATCAATCAGTCTCCGTCATTCTCCGCGCCCTGCACTCTAGCACCACGCGTGATTATGGAAGACAACGCCGAGCTCGAGTCGTTTCGACGTCAGTGGAGAGAGGAGGTTGCGCATCGTGCGAGACCGAGACAGGAACCGTCGCAGCCGAGCCAGAAGCGTCGGACGTCAACTGCCCGACCGAGTCATTTCCCTCCGACTCGCCACGGAGCGCTCGAGCGCAAAGAAGAGGAGGATAATGCCCCGGTGTCGTTCGACCAGGGTGAGATTGTGGAAGGTGTTGGTCAGTTGAGTCTGGGAGTCAGCGACGAAAATGCTTTGCAAGCTCAAGAGCCACCTGGGGAACCCGAGTCTGCCCTGGAGCACTTTGAGCGCGCGGTCGAAAAGGAGGCAGAGGGAAGCTTAGGGGACAGTCTGCAGCTTTACCGCAAAGCATACCGAGTAAACCTGATACCTTAATCCATGCAGATGGCGAATAAGCTAACAGTTGGTTGTATAGCTGGACTCTACAGTTGACAAAGCGTACCGGCACAAGCATTTTGCCTGGGCGTGGAAAGAGCCCGCGCAAAAACTAGTCCCCAGTGCTGCTGCGGCGACGACCACAATCCCACCAGGCCAACAATCGCAGGATGAGTCCGAGGCTCTACCGGTCTCCGAGCTTATCGCGTCCTTTGCCCATTGTCCGATTCCGCAGGCGGAACCCATCATCGAGGGCGATACCCCTCCCCCGTGTCCCATCGCAACCGCGCCGACGGATGTACTCGTTGAGATATTGAAACAGGTTGCCGTGATGGACCCGGCATCGCTTGTCCGAATGTCCTTGGTCTGCAAACGCTTCGCGTACCATTTCGCCCACGAACAGCACATTTGGAAACGGATATGCCAAGGCGCGGAGTTCGGTTTCAAGGCCATGCATTATTCATTCGCCTGTGACGTCTTCGGGATCCCCGAATATACTCTGGCCGCCCGCTACACTCCGTTTCCCACGGACGCCCCGGTGCAGATCCCTCCGCCGTTGTCTTCCTGGAGCGATGTCTTTCAGATGTTCCCTCGGATTCGCTTCACTGGAGTTTACATCAGTACCGTCAACTACACTCGCCCCGGCGCGGCATCCTCGTACCAGAATGTGTCGTGGAACAGCCCGATCCACATCGTGACCTACTATCGGTACCTGCGGTTCTACCCCGACGGGTCGGTCATCTCCCTACTGAGCACCGTCGAGCCTCTCGAAGTGGTGCCGTATATCAGCAAAGAAAACGTTCTGGCGGCACGAGCCACCTCGCACAAGCAACACCAGCGACACGCCTCCGACGCAGGCACTACGCTAGCAGGAGCTTCCGATCCGATCCCGTCGGTCGCCATGGGGGCGTTGAAGTACGCCAACCGGGGTCGCTGGCGTCTTGCCAAGCCCTTCCCCTCAGAAGAGGGCGAGGAAGAGGATGTCATGGCCGCCGACCCACTCCCAGACGCCTTTTCGATGCCCGTGAAAACCGACGACGATCCCCGCGACGTCGTCATCGAAACTGAGGGCGTCGGCCCCAAGTACCGCTACCTTCTCTATCTCTCCCTCCGGTCACCTTCTGCCGGGAAGGCTAACGCTGTCAACCCTTCGCCGTCTGTCCCGTCGAAGAACACGAAACTAGTGTGGAAGGGCTATTGGAGCTATAACAAGCTGACGGACGACTGGGCTGAGTTTGGACTACGCAATGACCGGGCGTTTGTCTTTAGACGTGTGCGCGGATGGGACATGGCATGAACTATGAACGAAGGTTGATGATGTAAATGTCATGGGCATTGGTGAAAGAATGGATAGAGGGTCCCCTGGTTACGATCGGAGATATCAAAACTATATATGAGATAGATGAGATCATGATACAAATTGGTTGTCTAGTTATTGAGTGCACATACTTGGATATATGTAGTTCCTGGTGTTGATATTGATAGGTATTATTGGAAGAGATCAGTATGACGAGATCAGAACGGAAGATTGTATTGGTTATGACCGACTTTACCATTCAATCTTTCTTCGCCCCAGTTAATACGATTATAGAATCCTTCCCTTTTTCTTTTTATCTTGTACTTTCTCTTCCCTTATATAGGTCAGGTCTTCTCCACCTCCAATCCCGAATCCAAACACCCAAACCGAACCATGGAATCTCCACGCCAAGCACCTTATCGATAAGCAACGCCAGCCTTAACCCATCCAAAAGGCAGAAAAAAAATTTCGGGGAAAAAAGCACCGCAAATAGCAACAACTAACACAATCAACACCAAGACGAATCCTCTCCCGGGCTGACTGGCTGTTATACCTGTACATTCAGGATTCACCTATAACCTACGATTCGGTCGCCCGACACCTTTCCACAGACACAATGCCCGAGCGGGTACGCACCGTCTTTGACGACGATGTGGACAGCCACCAGCCGCCGGTGCAGACCGCACCGCAGGAGACTGTCGCGCCCGAGCCGCCTTTGAAGAAGCGGAAGACGAAGGATGGCGATTCCGTCGCGGATAGAAAGAAGAAGAAGACGAAGAAATCTACAGTTACAGACACAGCGCCGGCGACGTCTCCTCCTCCATCCTCCGAAAACAACGTCGAGCAACGAAACTCCCAAGACTCCAACCCAGCACCGCTCAAAAAGACACAGAAGAAGCGAAACGATGCAGTGGTGGATAGACCCGTGCGCGACAAGAAACACGAGTCCGCCCTTACAGACGGCAAGGACAAGAAGCGGCCGCCGAGGGAGTTCCCCGGTCTCCGGGACAAGGCGCGCGCTTTGTACGAAACACGCAAGAACTTGCCGATTTTCCCGCATGGGGACGAGATCAGGCGGTATCTGAGCAACAATGATGTGATGTTGTTGGTGGGTGAGACTGGTAGCGGAAAGAGTACCCAGATTCCGCAGTTCCTCGTCGATGAGCCGTGGTGTCGGCCGAAGAGGGTGAGCCCTGTCGGAAAGGGTGCTGCCGCTGCCGCTGATAGTGGAGACGGTGGGAAGGACAAGAAGAAAGGGGATGGGAAGATGGTGGTGGGCGGGTGTATTGCGATTACGCAGCCGCGTCGGGTGGCTGCTATTTCGCTGGCGCGGCGTGTTGCGGAGGAGATGGGTACGCCGTTGGGGTCGTCGTCACCGGCGAGTCAGGTTGGGTACTCGGTGCGGTTTGATACGTCTACGTCGCCGAGTACGCGGGTGAAGTTCTTAACGGAGGGGATGCTGCTGCAGGAGATGCTGCGCGATCCGGCGCTGACGAAGTACAGCGCTGTGGTGGTAGATGAGGTGCACGAGCGCGGTGTCAATGTGGATTTGGTGCTGGGTTTTCTGAGGAATCTGGTGACGGGGAATCGTGAGGCGCGTGGTGGGCTGCCGTTGAAGGTTGTGGTTATGAGTGCTACGGCTGATATGGAGAGTTTACTTGGGTTCTTTGAGGAGGGATATACGGGTGGCGTGGACAGGGGTTTGGTACAGGAGAAGGAGGAGGCTACGGGGACGGACGAAGCGAAGACGCAGGACGACATCGCGGTGTGTCATATCAAGGGCCGTCAGTATCCTGTCAAGACGATCTACGCCCCGGCGCCGGTGCATGATTTCGTCGACGCGGCCCTCAAGGTCATCTTCCAGATCCACTGCAAGGAGCCCCTGCCCGGCGACATCCTCGTTTTCTTGACGGGGCAGGAGACGGTGGAGGCTCTCGAGCAGCTGGTCCTCGAGTATGCCGAGGGCATGGATACCGCGCTGCCCAAGATCCAGGTGCTGCCGCTGTTCGCGGCGCTTCCCCAGGCTGCGCAGCAGCGCGTGTTTCTCCCCGCGCCGCCTCGCACCCGCAAGATCATCCTGGCCACCAATATTGCCGAAACCTCCGTCACGGTGTCCGGGGTCCGGTTCGTGGTGGACTGTGGAAAGGCCAAAGTCAAGCAGTTCCGGACGCGTCTGGGGCTGGACTCTCTCCTGGTCAAGCCTATCTCAAAATCGGCCGCGATCCAGCGAAAGGGTCGTGCCGGTCGAGAGGCGCCCGGGCAATGTTATCGACTTTACACGGAGAAGGACTATCTGGCTCTTGACGAGGTCAACACCCCCGAGATCCTGCGTTGCGATCTAAGCCAGGCGTTGTTAAATATGAAGGCCCGTGGGGTCGACAACGTGATGGGCTTTCCGTTCCTGACCCGGCCCCCGCGCGAGGCCCTGGAGAAGGCACTCCTGCAGCTCCTGAGTATCGACGCCCTCGAAGATTCCGGGGCGATCAGCGCCACCGGACAGCAGATCGCCAAACTCCCGCTTACCCCGACGCTGGGACGCGTCCTTCTGGCGGCCTCCGAGTTCGGTGCGGGTTGTCTGTCCGACGTGATCGACATCATCTCGTGTCTCAGCGTGGAGAACATCTTCATCAACACCAACTCGGAAGAGAAGAAAGAACAGGCAGAGAAGGCACGGCACGACCTCTACCGGCGCGAAGGCGACCATCTGACCATGCTGGCCACAGTGCAGGCCTACGCAGCGGAGCATAGCGACCGCAAGGCATGGGCCGAACGACATCTGGTCTCCCACCGGGCCATGCAGTCCGTTATGGTGAGTTCTCTACTTTTCCCAGCCATCAACAGCATGCCTGTTCCCTCCCCCCATGCCCAGCTCCTACGCAGCCCAGCCATGCCCAGCCTTTGCTGACCGCTTCTTAGGACGTGCGCAAACAACTCACCACTCAATGTCGCCAAGCTCAGTTATTGCCCAACCCCTCGGATTCGCGGGGTACTAACGGTACTAACTCGTTCGACCCGTCCCTGGTCCGGGAGCCCTCCCCGGTGGCCATCCTGAAGAGTTTCCTGCGTGGGTTCGCGACCAACACGGCGCGACTGGTCCCTGACGGCAGCTATCGCACCGTCGTGGGGAACCAGACGGTCGCCATCCACCCGTCCAGCGTGCTGTTCAGCAAGAAGGTCGAGGCTATCCTGTACAACGAGTTTGTGTTTACGAACCGCAGTTATGCGCGGGGGGTGAGTGCGGTCCAGATGGATTGGGTGGGGGAAGCGTTGGCATGATATTCTTATTTACCCCTTCTCCTTTCTCCCTTTCTTCTTTTTTTTTTTTTTTTTTTTTAAATTCCATCATGAATCATTGTGATTGCTGCCCTTTCAGCCTTGTTTTCGACCTGTCCCTGTATATAGAGACCAATTGACTGTGGATTGGGGAATGATGGCCGATGTTTGGTCGGATCAACATCCCCACCACTAGACTCGCCTTAGTCCTTTCTTTCTGTGGACAGACTAAACCATGACCTGTCATTCTCCTCTCCCACCACGGTGCTGATCTCCAGTGGGGTCTGATGTGCCCTGTAATTCCGGATCCTCTCCAACACACCGGGCGAGTTTCATGCTGTGGGTGAGTTGGCCATTCTTATCTACCCGGTCGATCGTGTGATCAGGATCCATTCAAGTGGATTTCATAGACTCGAATTAATCAGAAGAGGATCAAAGATCAAAGTGACGAGTCCCAGTTGAATCCGACTATATAATCAGTTGAGTCTGGTCGGGTGACGGGAGACACCTCAGTCAGCCCAAGTCACGCTTCTTCCCTTGCATCATCGTCCTCTCTTCTCTTCTTCTTCTTCTCTTCGTCTCTTCGTCTCTTCCGCATCGGGACGTTCCATCTGGACAACTTTCACTTCTCTTTTCTTTCCTTTTCTCCTCCTCCTCCTCTTCTTCCTCGTCTTCTTGTTCTGGGCCAACGAGTGATAGATCATCCTGTTATCGCACAACGCCACCCCCGACTTGCCTATCATCAGGATCGCGTCACATCACCGCAATCCCTCTACATCCCGTCATCTTATCGAACTAGTCGGGTTGATCTGCGTCCCCATCCCATTTATCCCTCCATCCTCGCTGTCCTTTTCTTCCTTCTTTAGTTCGTGGTTTCAACTTGGTGTAATTATTTTATTTTATCATTTATTTTTTTACTCTCCACTGCGTCTTCTCATCATTATCGTCAATCCGCGGGGAGATCCACCGATCGGACATCCCCAATCCTCACCACACCATGGCGTTTCGTCTACCACCACAAGTCCCCCATCGTCAACGTCCCTACTCCACCTCCCAACCCCCGCCCTCGACCTCTCCCCATCCGTTTCGCAGCCCCCGGAAAACGACTCGACTGAATGGGTGCTCTTCTCCCCCTCCCAACCTTCCGTCACCGCCCATACACACACCACCTCCACCGAACATACCCCGCGCACCGCGGGCGCGTCTCGTCTCAGTGACTTTGGCTCCTTTGGCACCGTGACCCGGTCCGCCTTGGGCCCCGAACAGGAAGATGACGCCGACGACCTGGATGATGTGTTGGACGAGGATGGGACCGAGTTAGACAGTCTAGACGACGGTCTACACGCCTTCCGAGCCCCCGAGGTGGATCAGGGATCCGCCTCCAAGTGGGACCAAGGGGACAGCTCCGTTCTTCCGGCCCATGACGGCCTAGGCAGCTTCCAAGCATCTAGTCAGACCGTGCAGGACCAATTGTGGCAGCATGAGCAGTACAACCCCCGGCGGAGACCCGAGCTGCGCCTGCGCCGCCATTCGAGCGTCCAACGCCAGCTAGATGCCATGGTGGATAATGACCGGACCGATGCGGAGCGGGACCGCTGGCAGCGGATCGAGAGGTGGAGAATGGACCAGAGCCGGATGCTCTTGAACGAGATCGAGAAGGAGACGCGGAAGCGGCGCAGCAGTTGCGCGGGCGTGTCGTCGAGTGATCGCGCCATGCCACCGTCCGTGACTCCGGATACGCCACGCAGTATCCCGGAGGCGGCTCCCGCGGAGAAGCCCCAGGAGGGTGATCCGGAGTCGCTTTGGCAACGGATCACCCGCAAAGTCATTCGGGATCTCATCGGCATCGACGATTCTCTGCTCTCAGTCATCTTCGGGGAGTCCCTGGTGGACACCGATCATGATGCGCAGCGTACATCTACGGGGACGAGTCAGCCTTTTGATTTGAATGAGGCGTTGAATAGGGAGCTGGGCTCCGTGCCGGACGACCAGAACCAGTGGCAGAGCAAACTCCTTCAACGCATCGCACACGAACTCGGCGTGCTGGTTCACCAGCTCTGCGAGCACCCCGGCGCATTCACGACGTACCTCAACGTGTCGAATGACGCTCACAACCAGTACGCGGGGATCCCGCTCAGTCGTGTCCCGGAAGAGGGAGCGGAAGCCCCAGACACAACGGTATCCACCCGGCCTGAATCCTCGTCCAAGGCGACGGGCATAAGCCTGGGAGAGTCCATGCCCTCGCCGCATTTTAGCCCGACGATCCGTAGTTCCCATTACCACGAGCATGCAGCGCAGTGGGGCATCGAAGACGACGCTGATTCAAGCCGCGCAGCAGAGCCCTTATCGGAGTCCGCGCGTGTTCAGCACGAGAAAGAATACTGGGAGCGCGAACTCGACGTCATGATGGTATTCCGGTACCTCCGCAACCGGTTCAGCCATCGCAGCACCACCTCAGATTCGCACCACACCACATCACGCCGTCCCCCACAGGACGCCTCGCGGCGCGCGGCGGTCATTCGCCAGCACCACCCGCTCGTAGCCCGCGCTCACTCCCGCTCCCAGGCCCAGGCCCGTCGCCAGTCACAATGCTCAGCCAACGGTGCTGGTTCAACAGGGGTCTCCTCGCCAATCCTCCGACAGCACTTCCGACGCTCCAGCTCCAGCTGTGCCAGCCAGAGCGCCAAGCGGTCGGCCATTTCCAGTCGGCGAACGCTCACCAGCTCCAGCCGAAACTACTGGGACATTGGGGGGAGCGTCGACAGCGGCAGCGCCGTGGTCCCGGTGAGCGCGGGGGTACCGGCGTGGGGGGATGTCTAGCATGGTTGGTTATCGACGTACCTATCATTTGGATATCGATAATCCTTACCCATCTATCATGTCTCCCAGGAAGTTCCGTGCTTCCTATTGTCACGGCTTTATGTTTATTTTTATTTCATGATTATATTCTTTGGTCTGAACGGTTCGGTTTTCGGGCGTTGGCTGCTTATATACGTGTGGTATGACATATGATATATATACTGTACTTAAGTCTCTCTTATATACTATATACTAGCCGCAAGGCTCGGGATATATATTTTGGTTTTACTTGTCTTCGTTGATCCCTTTTGAATATTTATCATTGCAAAGTTATCAAATTCGTATGAAGAACATGCTAATCATGAGAAAGTAGGCAGACAGGTGTCCAGGGTTGCCCTCAACAACAGGTTCCGTGGTGTACACAGCAGGTAGACAGACAATCGACTCAGTCCATCAACAATTTGTAATACCCACTCAGTGTATGACAATAAAATCCATATTCATCCAACAGATTTTACTCTTGAAACAAGACTCCTCTATGACCGATGGGACTAAAATTGGCAGAATGAATGATGGGATTATCACTGCGTGGTGGTCTTGAGTGACCTGCTTATTTATATCATGCCTTGAAAGGGTGTCTTTTGGTAAGATGCAACTAGAGTCATGAGTATGAAGGAGTTGTCGAAGGAAGAGAGGAGTCTAGACTAGGACTGACAAGGCTGAGAGACGCAACAATATCGGGCTTGATCTATTGTACAGTATTTACTCTATTGAGTTCGTTAACCATTTGCAGACTGCATAGCTAGTTGATAAGAGTCTATAAAATCACTCTACTGATCTCTGGATAATGATATAAAAATATCAACTAGTGAGTACCAGCTTGGTCTTCCTCTGAAAGGACTGATATCACTGAACTACAGCCATATCATATTCATATCGTGCCTGCTGTAGCTTGAGCTATACTAAGTAGTTCACCATGCGGTGATAGCAGTCATTCATCATTCATATTTAGATAGTGTTTGGCAAGAGTGACCAGTAGAAAACAGTCATAGACAAACACACGAGCTGAATATCATGGTGAGGGCTGCTTCACTCATGTTCTTGCTCTACGCTCAGTTTATATCAAGGTGACTTAATCCTCGTTGGTGGGGAAGTAGGTTGGTTGTCGTTGGAGGGAGCTGAGATGGTTTTTGGTAGGAGTTCCACTACATCATGTATTGTCCTTGATAGGTATCTAGCTCTGCTATCCAAGATCTAGTGTGGGGTATTTGATCAAGATCCCTATCTAGATAGGTAGATTGGTTGTATGACGATTGACTTCGATGGTATCAGTTCAGTATGGGGTTGTTGTTAAATTATAGGGTTGCGGGCAGAGATGGATATCTACCACTACGATCTGTACTCCATCCGTTTAGAGAAACGGTCAAGGTATAATACCACATTAAAAGAAAATCAATAAAGGCCTCTTTTTTTTTGGTCCACGAGTTGATATCTTGTCCTAACGCTAATCATGACATTTCCCATTTCCCCACACCGCCATTTAAGCGGCATACGCATCAGGGAAGCGCTTCATGTTCTCCTCGACGGGACCGTGGCCACGCAGGAACTGGGCGTAGGCACCGTCCGAGCGGAGCTTGCCACCCTGGCGCAGCTCGACGTACTCCTCGCGGCGGAAGGGGGTGAAGCCCCAGTTCTTGGAGACGATGATCTTCTGGCGACCGGGGAACTTGTAGGTGGCGCGGCGGAAGGCCTCGATGGCAGCGGCGCGGTTGGCGTCACGGGTGCGGACGGAGACGAGGATCTGGCCGATGTTCACACGGGCGACGAGACCGTTGGGCTTGCCGAAGGCGCCACGCATACCGGTTTGGAGACGATCCGCACCGGCACACGAAAGCATTTTGTTGATACGGACAACGTGGAAGGGGTGCACACGCACACGGAGGTGGAAACCTTCCTTACCGGCGATCTTGACGAGGTACCTAAATATTGTTAATCCTTCTGCTTTTTCGTTTTCCTGTTTCTGTCGGTGGTTGAGGTGGCATACTTGTTGGCGCAGATACGGGCGGCTTCCAGAGCCTCGGAAGACAGCTGTTCGTACTCGTTGGAGACCATGTGGACGCACAGGGGGAAGTCGTCCACGTTGGCCTTCTTACGACCCAGATCGAAGATGCGAATCTTGGGGTCGGGCACACCACGGTTGAACCGCGACTTAGGGTACGGCTGGAGGGTGGTTAGTTGCCATCATGACCTGGAGCGATAGAAAACGCATGAAAAAAAGAAGAAGAAAAAAAAAAAAGGAAAATAATAGAAACGATCGGCCAAATGAAGAGATGCAACAATTCATAGATACACGAGATCATGGCCACATCGTATGCGAAATATCCCCCATGATGTCTCTCTCATGATCATGATCGCATAAGCGAGATTCCGCCCTCACAAATCCACAACGGATCCCAATAAAACAGAAAAATGAAGATCAAACGCAACAGTCCAGAAAACCGTCAATAACGCACCTTGTTCTTGCAGTAGCGGTAACATCTCGCGGGACGACGAGCCATTTTGACGGATGGGGATGACCTGACGGTTAGTTGTCGAAAAAGGTGGTGGTGTCGAAGACTCAAAAGAACCCAAGGGGGGAAAGGGAAGGACTGGGTTTCCTCCGTTGATTTCCAAGCAGCGCCCACTAACGAGTGGCAAAACCCTAAGCCCTAGGGTGTCGGCCAATCAGGGGCTGCCCTGTCTTACCGCATTTGTCATTTCTCTCCAGTCATGATTCCCATGTCATCGATGAGACGGACATCGGATACTTATACGGAGAGATTCTGTTTGATTTATAATGATAACTGACAGGTTTATTGATGGTGTGGTTATGGTCATGTTTTGAGGTCAGTATCTATTTACGGAGTACTATCTACCCACACCATATCTGTAGTCTACCTGACAGAGCATGTCCACCTACAAGTACAACTACAACTACAGCATTACTCTCTACTGATAAAAGATAGTTCAAGTGACCATTCATGTCATTTCTACCAGTCCCGTAAGATTGACTTCCACAACATGAACCCATCCAGCGTCACCCTTACTGGCTGGTCAAGATGTCGGAGTCACCAGCATCCAGCACGGTCATGGTGCTGGTGCGGAAGAGCTTACCGCAGGCAGTGCCCAGCTCGATCTGTGCCTGTTAGCAACCTTCCTCCATCCTCGACTTGAGGATTTTATATCAAGATGAACGTACGTTGTTGCCAGCGAAGTGGTGCACGGGAGCCTTGGCGAGCATGGCGTAGTACTCAAGCTCACTCTTGCGGAGAGGGGGAGTGTTGGCCGCGATGATGACCAGCTTAGCCTTGCCGGACTGTACAATTGAAGATTCGTCAGTGGTTTGTTCCGTGTTGTTGTATATGGGCTTTGCGTCTTCCGGGTTCCCATATTCCACACACAAATGGTCAACATACACGCAGGGTCTTGATAGTCGACTTGTAGCCAAGGGTGACTATAATCAAAATCCAATTAGCATCTCCCGTCCTGTCTTCGAAGCTTCAGGTTCATATTAAACATACCCTTGCCGGACTTCATCACAAGCGCCAGGCGCGAGTTGATGGTATCACCGGACTTCTTGCTCTTGGGGGCCATCGTTGCTGATATTGCGCTCCGGCCGGAAACTTGAAGTAAGGCTGGGGGGTAGAGGATGTGGATGGGGAGTGAAGATGCGGCGGGACAAAAATGACTTCGTAGAGATTTGATTTTTGTGGGTTTGACGAGTCTCGGACCCCCACTTGCTCCGTTCCGGACTGGATGAGTCAGCAATGTTCTATTTCGGTATTGGTGAGTCAGCTTTTTATGTCGCGTTGCATTAATCTCATTATATAAGCATTATTACTGGGCAGGTATTACTGATGTAATTCATGTAATTACGGTACTCTTCATCTCCCCTGAGGCCAGCATGTGGTGGGAGCATGGCAGGATGTTTGTCCACGATGGGAGTCGTGGCGCAGTGGCCGCCCTTTCTGGCCCCTCGTCTGACGCAAAGACTGTTGCAGTGTTGTTGCTGTGTTGTTATCGTCCGGATGTTCTGATTAGGCGTTCCTTTATTTATTTTATTTCATTCGAGATTATTTTATCTTCTTCCATTTATTAAAGTTCTGTCTCAGGCGCACCGCTGGGGAGCCTGCTGGGGAGCCTTCCGCTGTATAGCGCAAGGACTCGGGAAGTGAGGATGATGCTATCTTTATCTCGGTCTAATTTTATGTTATTTTACTTTATTTTCTTTCCTATTCTCCATGACTCGTGACTCGTATCTCCAACTCAAGTCGAGGAACTCATAGGATAGATAGTACTCGTGTTGCATCCTCCTAAACTTACTATACGACTCGCTCTCCTTAAATTGTATATAGTATATATACCTATATCTTAAATACTGCAGACCGGAGATTATGCTGCAATAAAACACCTGCAGACGGCGGATATGCTGGTCTTAATACGGACAAGACAGACAGACAGATTCCCTAGACAACCAGAGTAAACCGTACGGAAACAACAATTTCTATCGAATACTCAGCTCAATACTGGTAATTACCGTCACAATACCACCCAGTGCCCGACTTCCACTCTTGTTGGTTGTCTGGATGGCCCGAATTGGGATTATCCCTCATGCTGGTCAACCGATGATCCCCTAACTTATCTTGATACATCTGTCGACACTTCTTCTTCCATTTCCCTTTTCTTTCATCTTGTCCGCAACTGCCCATCCTTGCTCTGCACTTCTCTTCTCCCCTCCTTCTCATCCTCACCTCATCCTCTCGTAGAATGGTGGCTAGTCAATCCAGCCATCCATTCTAACTTAACCTCCTCCCCACCACGGAACGTTACTAGGCAAGATCTAGTGGTGGTGTCCACTACGGTGGTTTGACCGCTACTACGACGTTAACTGACTATATACCCCCCGCTCCTTAAATTCATCGATTTAATTTCCCGGCCGTTTCATCGATATCTGGCTTCTGTCCACCACTACGTCAACGTCTCTCTCCTTTCCTTTCTCCTTTCTTCTTCTCTTGATCCAGAACTCATTCGCGCTCGCTCTTCGTCGTCACCTCTTTGTTGGTGATCATGTCGGCGACACCTCGCAAACCCGGTACTCCGGGCAGTTCCCGCAGCTCTTCCACCGCAGCGGAAACCAGTCCTCCCAATGGATCCCCCGCGCGCACCCATTCGCGCGCCTCCAGCACCGCTCCCAACGGCCTGCAGCGCTCTCCGTCCTACCGGGGCTCCACGCCCGTGTCGGCGCGAGCGGCCGCCCGCAAGCCCGGTCGCTCCAACCTCAGCATGTCCAACGTCCCCAAAATGAGCCCCGACCCCACCGAAGAAGAGGCCCGGGCGCAGAACGCCGCCCTCATCAGCGACCTGAAGGAACAACTTCGCAAGGCCGAGACCGCCTCCGAGCAATATGGGAAGCAACTAGGTGTCCTGCAGATGCGCCTTGACGAGGCCATCAGCGAGCAGGGCAAGCTGGAAGACCAGAGCCATGAGCGGGATAGCAAGATCGAGTCCCTCAACAACGAGATCCGCGATCATGTCCGCCAGATCCGCGACCTCGAACAGGCACAGGAGATGGAGCGGAATGCCTTGCTGCAGGAGAAGGAGCAGTACGGTAGTCGCGAGGAGGAAATGCACGCCACCATCCAGCGGCTGAAGGAGTCGCTGGCCCAGAAGGGAGCGAATGGTGATGGCGACAAGAATGTCACTCGTTCTTGTAAGTGTCTTTGAATTGTGTGTGGTTGGTGTGAATCTTTGCTAACCCCCCTCTTAGCCAGTTTCCGTAATCGGGCCTCCCCCGATGTGGACGGTCAATTTGCCCCGTCGTCGCACCTCGAGCGCAGCCCCTCTCGCAACAACTCCAAGCTGCTGTTGCAGAAAGATAAGTTGATCGAGTCCCTGCGCCTCGAACTCGCCGAGTCGCAGATCAAGCTCGTCGAGATGGAGAACAAGGGCGGTGGCCGCCAGCGGGAACTGGAGAAGGACCTGCTGGAGGCTCGCATGGCCAATGCCCGCCTGATGGAAGACAATGAAAGTTACCAGCTCCTCCTGAGTGAAAGAACATTGAATGGTGACTTTGCCAAGGGTGACTTCATGCGCGACGCCCACACCGAGCCCTCCACGACCAAGGAGTCGGGTAGTGGCCTGGGCTCCTTGGCGGACGAGCTGGAGTCAGCCGACGCCCGATCCGAGGCGGACGACTCCCGCAAGCTGGAGTCCGAAATCCGGACGCTGAAGGATCAGAACAAGGCCCTGACCCTCTACATCGAGCGCATCATCAGCCGCGTCCTGCAGCACGACGGGTTCGAGTCCGTCCTGGACAAGAACGAAAACGCCGCCCAGAACAGCGCCAAGACGACCCAGAACAAGGACCTGCCCCCGACGCCCGTTGAAAAGGACGACGCCGCGCAGCAGAGCTTCCTC
This sequence comes from Aspergillus campestris IBT 28561, assembly GCF_002847485.1. NCBI lineage: Eukaryota > Fungi > Ascomycota > Eurotiomycetes > Eurotiales > Aspergillaceae > Aspergillus > Aspergillus campestris. The sequence goes on from NW_020194353.1 coordinate 107,280, forward strand.
CAGCGGGCCCGGACCGTGGTGGCCGGCCCCCCTCCCACTCGGGCCCCGCGATCGCGCCCGTCGAGCTTCATGCCTCCGCCGACTAGTGTGCCCCCGTCGGCCTTCGAGAACCCGGAGACGGCACCGAGCATTCCCTTGAACCGTGGTCAGTCTGTCCGGACCAGCCACCGTCGCGCCAGGTCGGAGCAAACCGATCCGGGTGCGGCCGCCCTGGTCACCCAGATGTATCGCGGCCGCGCCTCTGGAGGCCCCATGAGCCCGACCCTGATGGGTCCAGGGTCCCGCCAGAGTGTCATGTCTGCCACCAGCTACATGTCGTCGGGCATGAGTGCCAGCCGTGCCCCGTCCATGTCCAGCCAGCCGGACCGCGGCCGTCTCAGCAGCTCCGACAGCGTCACCAGCGACCCCCCGGGCGATACGGCCTCCACCGGCGCGACCTCAAACTCTCCTCGCTCCAGTATCGGAATGAACAACTACCCCGGTGCGGTCATGACGCAGAACAAACTGCGCCCGCTGCGACTGGTCAGCGAAGCCAAGGCCGCGGATGAGGATGATGCGGCGCGGAAGAAGGCCAACCGCGGAAGCTGGATGCCGGGTTGGTTCGCCCGCCCCGGTTCCAGCGAATCGGCGCAGCAGCAGGCTTGAGTTCGCTCGAGTCGTGCCGTCTGAATGATTTGAAACGTTTGTTTTCTTTTTTTTTTCTTATTTCCCAATTTTTTATCGCGGTTGGTCGATTCCACTACAGTGTAAAGTGCTTCCCGGCTGCTATGCATGCCTGGCTGGGCGTCTGGTAGTGGACGGTCCGGCTGTTGTCACGTTTAATACCCTGTCATCCTTGTTTGTCATGAGTCTCTTGAGTTGAGATGTGGTTATGAATCTGATGCTGGATGGATTCCGAGATGTACTGTGGAATGCCTTTTTGTGGGACGGGTTACTTTGGTATTGTTTCATCTGTTGATGCCTGCCTGCCTGTCCTTTTATGATGAACATACATACGCGATGGTTTATATATTCCGTTGATAGAGTGATGATTGCTGTAAACGGTCCCTGTATTTTATATAGTATTGAATGTCAAGATCCTCTCTTACTTTTCTCCATCACTCAAGGAAATACCAATTCCTGACGATCAATGTCTATTCTAGTGGAATGGATCCCTTTCTAGACCAGAGCATGTATACCCGGAACAACGTTAGTGCGCCCCGAATTGCGGCCAGCTTGCCGGAAATAACACCAACAAGACGCTTCAATCCAACTATTGACACATCACCACTCCGTCAATTAAACAGACTCAAAATACCGCCCACCATGCCCGGCTCCCTCTCCCTCTTCTCCGTCAATGCCGTCCTCCTGATGTCGGCCGACGACGGCTCTCGCATCTTCGCCAAGTACTACTCGCCGCCTCACCCCCCGGCCGGGACCGCTCCCAACTCCACCGACTACCCCGGCGCCAACCCCTATCCGACCCTGAAGGAGCAGCGCGCCTTCGAGCAGGGTCTGCTAGACAAGACGAACAAGCAGACCAGCGATGTGATCCTGTACGATAACCGGATCGTGGTCTTCAAGATGGAGAGCGACGTTATGCTGTATGTGGTGGGCAGCGCCGACGAGAATGAGGTCTTGCTGTATAATGTTGTGCTGTCGCTGCGGGATGCTCTGGGGATTCTTTTCAAGTATTTTCCTCCCTTCTTATTCAATTGATCCCCTCTCCTTGTCTGTGGTAGGACCTGCACGCTAACGCCGGTGTCTTTTTCACTCTAGGGGCGCAACCGACAAGCGCACCATCATCGAGAACTACGACCTCGTCGCGCTGGCCATCGACGAGCTTATCGACGACGGCATCATCCTCGAGACGGACCCCGTCCTCATCGCCTCGCGCGTGAGCCGCGCCCCGGCCCCCGACGCGCCCAACCTTAAGAGCATCGATCTGTCGGAACAGGGTCTGATGAATGCTTGGGAGCTTGGGAAGCGTCGTCTGGCGGAGGGATTGCGGCAGATGTAGAGCTGTCTTATCTCTTCTTCTTCTTTTTTCTTTTTTACAAGTGTTTGCATCGGTGTGAATTTCCTTGTTTTGTTCACCCTTGTTACTTATGTTTTATTTTTCAACTTTCCTGTGTTTAAATCTGGCTGGTCCTGGCGCAGGTTATTTACTCTATTTTTTTTTTTTTTATTGGATTGTTTATTCCCTTTCTGGTTTCTTTGCTGTCTGGGATTATAAAGATACTCCGTCTTGTTATAGTCTTGCGAAAGACACCGGGATATGAAACGTGGCTTAACATGAATACCTAGAATTGAGACAGACAAAGTAAAACATATATATTGAAACAATAAGAATAAAAACTAATCTAAGATAAAGCCAACTTCATACCCAGACCTAGATAATATCTAAGTAAGAGGAATTAACTAATAATAGAAAGCCATGGAAAGCAGCAATACAAGCGGCGACTCAAAAGGGGAAAAGATGCCCCGCATACGTCAGTGGGCCAGCCAGAGAGACCCGATCCATTTCCAGACTCTTCAACTTCAAACTTCTTCACCAGTCCACTTTTCTTCCCTCACCTAGAGAAGTGAGGTATTGTTTCTGCTAAATACTTGAGAGTCACTACCGGTAGTCACTGCCCAGGATGAAGCAAAGATTTTCGTCCTTGGACGTTAAGGTGGGTTTGATTTTTACATGCTTCTTTCCGCTTCTCCGAAGGAGCTGCGGGGGGAGGGGAGAAAGAGAAAGCTTGGGCTTGAATGAGGTTGGCTGACGCGCATGGACACGATATAGGTTATTTCGCAAGAGCTCTCTGCGGAGCTTGTTAATCTGCGAGTATCGAATATATATGATCTATCTTCGGTGAGTGCCTACCCAGCATCGCCTACATATACAGGGCAGAGCGCACACAGATACAGCCATCCCTCCCTACAAGACAAATAAGAAATCTAATCGAAGTCTCTATCCAGCGAATCTTCCTCTTCAAACTCGCCAAACCCGACCACCGCAAACAACTCGTCATCGACTCCGGCTTCCGCTGCCATGTCACGCAATACTCACGCACAACAGCGACCGCGCCCTCGGGGTTCGTAACGCGCATGCGCAAATTCCTCAAATCCCGGCGCATCACCTCCATCACGCAGATCGGCACCGACCGCGTCATCGACTTCGCCTTCAGCGACGGCATGTACCACATGTTTCTGGAGTTTTTCGCGGGCGGTAACGTGATCGTCACCGACGCCGAGTATAACATTTTGACGCTGTTCCGGCAGGTGCCGGCGGGTGTGGGCGAGGAGGAGATGCGCGTGGGACTGCGCTATACGGTGACGAATAAGCAGAATTATGGGGGCGTGCCGGAGATTACGGAGGAGAGGATTAGGGGCACGTTGGAGAGGGCGGTGGAGGTGTTTAAGAGGGAGGATGGTGCGCCGAAGAAGTCTAAGAAGAAGAGGAATGCGGATGTGTTGAGGAAGGCCCTGTCGCAGGGGTTTCCGGAGTATCCGCCGTTGTTGCTGGATCATGCTTTTGCGGTTAGGGGCGTGGATCCGGCGACGCCGTTGGAGGAGGTGTTGCGGGATGAGGGGGGTCTGCTGGGTGCGGTGAGGGGTGTGTTGGAGGGGGCGCGGGGAGAGTGGGGGAGGCTTTCGATGGAAGGGAGTCATCCGGGGTTTATTGTTGCGAAGGAGGATGCGAAGGCTGCGGCGAGGGGGGAGGTTGTGGGTGGTGATGATGATAAGGCTGGTCTGCTTTATGAGGACTTCCATCCGTTCCGGCCGCGTCAGTTTGAGGGGCGGCCGGGGGTCAAGGTGTTGGAGTTTCCGTCGCTGAATGCCACTGTGGATGAGTATTTCTCGTCGATCGAGACGCAGAAGCTGGAGTCGCGGCTGACGGAGCGCGAAGAGGCCGCGAAGAAGAAGCTGGATGCTGTGAGGCAGGAGCACGAGAAGCGGATCGGCGCCCTCAAGGATCAGCAGGATGTTAACGTCCGCAAGGCCGGCGCGATCGAAGACAATGTTTACCGCGTTCAGGAGGCGATTGACGCCGTGAATGGCTTGATTGCGCAGGGCATGGACTGGGTTGAGATCGCTCGCTTGATTGAGATGGAGCAGGGACGGGGGAACCCCGTCGCTGCGATCATCAAGTTGCCGCTGAAGCTCTACGAGAACACGATTACCCTGCTGCTGGGGGAGGCGGGCGACGAGCAGGAGGAAGCAGAGCAGCTGTTTTCGGAGTCCGAGTCTGAATCGGAAGACGAAGGAGAGAGTGTCCAGGCAGCGCAGAGAGCGTCCTCCGCTTTGACTATCGACGTCGACCTTGGCCTCTCGCCGTGGGCGAACGCTACCCAATACTACGATCAGAAGAGGAATGCGGCTGTCAAAGAGCAGAGAACCGCCCAGTCATCGTCGAAGGCGCTGAAAAGCCACGAGAAGAAGGTGAAAGACGACCTGAAGCGGAATCTGAAGCAGGAAAAGCAGGTGCTTCGACAAGCCCGGAACCCCTTCTGGTTCGAGAAGTTTCTCTTCTTCATCTCCTCCGAAGGGTATCTCGTCCTGGGGTAAGTCATCTCCTTTTGATCACAACACCGCCATTCTAACCCATACAGTGGCCACGACGGCATGCAAAGCGAGATGCTCTACCGCCGCCACCTCCAAAAAGGCGATATCTTCGTCAACGCCGATCTGGCCGGTGTTACACCCATGATCGTAAAAAACAGAGCCGGACCCGGTGTTCCCATTCCGCCCAGCACCCTGTCGCAGGCCGGTAACCTCTGTGTTGCTACGTCCAGCGCGTGGGACTCCAAGGCCATAATGCCCGCGTGGTGGGTCTATGCGCACCAGGTCACGAAAACCGCCACATCGGGCGGCGGTCTGCTTCCTGTCGGTCAGTTCGAGGCCAAGGGCGAGAAGAACTTTTTGGCTCCTTCGCAGCTTGTGTTGGGCTTTGCTGTTATGTTCCAGATCAGCAAGGAGAGTCTCCGCAATCATAAAGTGCAGATGTTTGAGGACACCGCGGCAACAGAGGTTCCCACGGAGCAAGATGTTCCTGGGACAGCCGATGAGAATCAAACAGTAGAAGAGAAGAAGAATGCGGATCAAGTCGACACAGCTGAGACTTCTGAACCATCCGAGGAGCCCCAGGCTCAGAACTCGGAGTCTGACGACGAAAAAGACCCGGATACCGTCCCTGCCAGCAACCCGTTACAGCGTGGGGTTTCCGAGCTCAACCTTGCAGATAAACCTGTGGAAGAGGAAGCCAAGGTCGAGTCAGAAGATGAAGATGGGGAAGAGGATGAGAAGGCTGGCGCAGACGATGCGGAGAGCGTCACCTCCCAACCCCAAGACAAACGGGAGCTCTCCGCACGGGAACGTCGCATGCTCCGACAAGGCAAGCCCATCGACTCTGATCCCAACCAAAAGGGAGCCCCAAGCCCAGCAGCATCAAAACAACCCCCCGCCCCAACCCGCGGCAGAAAAGCCAAGGCCAAGAAAGCCGCCGCCAAATACGCAGACCAAGACGACGAAGAGCGCGAACTCGCCCTCCGCTTACTCGGCGCCAACAAAGCCAAGGCCGAAAAGGCCGCCGCGGCAGCCGAGGCAAAGGCCAAGCGAGAGAAGGAAGCCGAAGCGCAGAAGCAGCGTCGCAAGGCGCAACACGAGCGCGCCGCCCAGGCGGAGCAAAAGCGACAGGCTCTCTTCGAGGAGGGCGGCGGCGACGACTACGACGAGGAGACTGCTGCTGCCGAGAGGGCGGATCTCTCGTGGATCCCTGCGCTTGTGGGAACGCCTCACCCCGAGGACGAGATCCTCGCTGCTATCCCTGTCTGTGCGCCGTGGGCTGCGCTGGGCCGGTACAAGTACCGGGTGAAGTTGCAGCCCGGGGCTGTGAAGAAGGGTAAGGCGGTTAAGGAGTGCGTCGGGAGGTGGGTGTCGGAGATGACGGTTGGGAAGGTCAAGAAGGAGCATGCTGAAGATGCTGGGATCAGTCGAGCTGATGCGGAGAAGATCCGGGCTAGAGAGGGGGAGCTGGTTAAGGGGTGGAAGGATACGGAGATTATCAACACTGTCCCTGTGGGCAAGGTGCGCATCATGACTGCATCCGGCGGGGGCGGTGGAGATAGCAAGGCAAAGGGGAAGGGTGGCGGTGGTGGGAAGCAGGGAGGAAAGGGTGGGAAGAAGAAGTGAATGTATCTAGCTTGTGGATAGATTCTGTTCGTGTTTGATGTGTACATAGATCGGACATTCAGCCCTAATGTCCAGTCCTCATTCTTCCAACCACTCCATCATACATCATATTATTTTATTGGATAGCAGGAAAGTGTTTGCACTGTCATCTTCTATCGGAAACTAAATTATCCACACTGGATGGAATTGTTGGTTCAGATGGCACTACTATGCTATATGATGTTGGCAAGATATATCACCGCGTAGTACATGATGCGGGGAGTCACCCAAGTATACTATACCCACACAACCAATATTTCTATAGCCTATACCATTCTAAAATACTAATTAGATGATATAAATATAATATCTGCACAAATTGACCCGTATATTCATGTGATGCTTTAGATCATTGTTGGAATTGAATAGATACTGGCTGAGTCATACACACGACGTCATTCACATTTTTTCCCATATCTTTTCTCTGCGCCTTCACCCACTCAATTCCATGTCGGTCCGGGCTTTTTGATCAGCTTCTGCAATAATTTACACTCTACACGGGCTACAATTTGGACAACAAAGGGTGACTTCTCAATCAATGTGTTTGAAAATTGCATGCCTAGCAGAAGCGAGTCCTCCCCACACCCAGCAATAGCATCAACCCTTCTCTACCCAACCCCGCGTCGGATCGACTCATCCACCCTTTGCGCCAAATCCTGCTAAAAACATACACCTGGATTGACGCTGCTTCCTTCTTGTCTTCGACAAGTTGCTGTCTCTCCTTGCTCGCAGTGTCGGCGGTGTTCCGCGCTGCTTGTCCCGGTCTTTTACCTCTGCCGCCGCCACCGTCCCCGTCGCAATGTCTTGCTACCTAACGACTCGCGTCGCGCCAGTCGTGCGATTGAATGAGGAAGGCCCTGGTAGTCGAACTCTTGCAGAATGGTGGGCTAGTGAACGCAGCAACCAAACACCAGAGGCCACCGCCATCCAAGAAGCTGCCCGACTCCTCCAAACGAGCGACATCCCCGTCGCGTTTCCCACCGAGACAGTCTACGGATTGGGCGCCGATGCAACCCGGAGCGAGGCCGTGCGAGGCATCTACAAGGCGAAGCAGAGGCCATCCGACAACCCATTGATCGTTCACGTCGACTCGCTGGGAATGCTCGACCGACTCCTCAACCCCGACCTGGTGAGCCCGACGCGCGAGACCAAGACCCCGCGGAACACCATCCCCCCCATCTACCAACCTCTGATCGAACGCTTCTGGCCCGGCCCTCTCACAATCCTCCTCTCGAACCCCTCCGGCTCCCTCCTCGCCAAAGAAGTCACCTCCACGCTGACCACCTTCGGCGTACGCATGCCCGCCTCCCCGCTGGCCCGCTTATTGATCCACGTTACGGACCGGCCGCTGGCGGCCCCGTCGGCCAATGCATCTACCAAACCCTCCCCGACCACCGCCGGACACGTATACCACGACCTGCAGGGCCGCATCGAGCTCATCCTCGACGGCGGCCCCTGCGGCGTCGGCGTCGAGAGCACCGTCGTCGACGGCACCTGCAACCCCCCCGTCATCCTCCGGCCCGGCGGTATCGGCATCGAAGAGCTCCGCACGTGTCCCGGCTGGGAGAAAGTGGGGATTGCGTACGACGACGGCACGTCCGAGGTCAAGGAGGTGCCTCGCGCCCCCGGCATGAAATACCGGCACTACTCGCCGCGGGCGCGCGTCGTCCTCTTCGAGCCCGGGAGCAATGGCCCCGCTATCTCGAAGCGTATTCTCCACGATATGGAAGATAGCGCTGTGGGGGTGCGCAAGGTGGGCATTGTGCGCACGCAGCACTGGAAACGAGGCTTGGGGCTGCTGTCCGAGCCGGAAATGACGGAGTCGTTGAAGACTTTGCCGTCGCCGGTGCTGGATCTGGTGGGGTTCTTGGTGCCTGTCGACGACGACAAGACCAAAGACGCGGCTGCGTCTAAGGAGATGTTTGATTGTCATCTGGGGGATGATATCGAGTCCGTTGCGCGCAGATTGTTTTTCGCTCTGCGGGCTATGGATGAGTTAGGGGTTGATATAATCTACGTTGAGGGCATATCGGACAGGGATGGTGATCTTTCTGCAGCTGTTATGAATCGGCTTCGCAAGGCAGCTGAGGCGGAGATCAAGGTTTAATTGTTAGAATCATCTTAATCATTCTTGGTATAATGTTGCTGTCTATATAGAATTATCATATTTGATATTGCAGATGCGGTCCTAGCTCGTTCATATTCAAGATTTAGAACTAGCTAGACAACCAATCTACAATTATACACACTTCAATGTCTCCATAAGTTGAAATAGATACATAGATCACCATCGTGCTAACCGACATATCCAGTTCAGTCCCGGGTGGCCCCATAAAACATATCTATGGACAGCGGAAGGGAGCGGTGACTCACCCGCCTATCATCCTCCTCCGCATTACAACGGGGAAAGTGACGCAGTCCAACGACCGGTTGAACAAACACTGCCTGATCATCCGGATGTACCTTACTCAAGCAGAATAGTCAGATCTAGGGCTGAAGTTGGCGATGGTCGCGGAATTACGCGTATCTTCGCTTCTCCGCAGTCTGCCGGAAACTGATTTTTCTTCGAAATAAACCATCCTCCATCTTTGCTCTTCAGGAGTCCTCGCCTCCTGGGATGTCAATCGTTGATTAAATAATTACCGAGTTTGGGTATTTCACTGCTATTGCTTTCGCAGTTTGTTCCTACGTACTCTTTCAAAACCTTCACGCGCCTCTTTCGCGACTACCAAGGCAACACCATGTGTCAATCCGACTACCACGACTTCCTCCACGGTCTACCCAAGTGCGAACACCATGTCCACCTGGAAGGCTGTCTCACCCCGGAGCTGATCTTCCATCTGGCCGAAAAGAACCAGATCAAACTGCCCGACGCTAAAACAAACCCAGCATACTTGTCCATCGAAGCCCTAACCCGCCGCTACGGCAATTTCACCTCGCTCGACGACTTCCTCAGCTTCTACTTCACAGGCATGTCAGTGCTGCACCACGAGTCGGACTTTGCCGACCTCGCCTGGGCCTACTTCCAAAAGGCGCACGCCGACGGCGTCCACCATGCCGAGGTCTTCTTCGACCCGCAGGTCCACCACGACCGCGGCATCGCCTACACGACCGTCGTCGCCGGATTCGCAGCCGCGTGCCAACGCGCTGAGAAGGAGCTTGGTCTGACAACCCGGCTCATTCTGTGCTTCGTGCGCCACCTCCCTGTCCATTCAGCCGCGCACGTCTACGAACAGGCACTGGCCAACGACCACTTCGACACGGACCTGATCCATGGTCTCGGCTGGTCGTCTACGGAAGTCGGTCCTCCCAAGGACATGTTCCGGGATCTGTATGCCGCGGCTGCAGCGCGGGGGATCCCGTTGACGGCCCACGCCGGCGAAGAGGGTGACGCGTCGTATATCAGCACGGCGCTGGAGCTGGGCGCCCGTCGCATCGACCACGGGATCCGCCTTGTGGAGGACCCTGTGTTGATGGAGAAGATCGCTCGCGACGGCGTCATGCTGACCGTGTGTCCGATTTCGAATGTACAGCTGCGGTGCGTCGAGGACGTGGCGCAGGTGCCGATTCGCCAGTTTTTGGATGCGGGTGTCAAGTTCTCGATTAATAGTGACGATCCGGCTTATTTTGGAGGGTATATCCTTGCTAATTACTGCGCTGTGCAAGAGGCGCATCGCTTGTCAAGGGATGAGTGGAGGGTCATTGCGGAGAATAGTGTCAATGAGAGCTGGATTGGGGCGGAGAGAAAGGCGATCCTGCTGAAGCGGATTGATGATCATATGCAGAAGCATGCTGGATTGGTCTTGTAAATACCCTCATATACCCACTGGTGATGATGATGATGATGATGATGATGATGATGATGATGATGATGATGATGATGATGATGATGATGATGAGGATGATGATGTGTGTTGTATATAGAAGACAGTAGTTAAACAATGTACATGCATAGGTGACTAATTATGAATGAATTACATCATGTGTTTGGAGTATAGAGAGCAGCTATCATCATCATCCATGTCTGCATCGCAGGAAGCTTTCTGACCTTCTAACAACATGCGACCCAAGATCAATTCATTGATCGGACTACCCAAGAGCAGAGTTCTCACCTCACAACCCCTCCGCTGCGCACACCGCGTCATATTTCTACGCGCCCCTTCGATAACCACCCCCCAACGTCACCCCTCAGTCCCGAAACTCTCCTTCGCCCACCACATCCACAGAGCCATGTCGTCTGAAGTAATCCCAGACCGCTACAAGCTCATCTTTTACGTTCCCACCACCCACCTCAACCTCTGCAAAGACGCGGTTTTCGAAACCGGCGCAGGCAGCTTCAACAACTACAGCAGATGCTGCTTCCAGTCCCTCGGACAGGGCCAGTTCCAGCCCTCTGACAGCGCCAACCCCGCGATCGGAACCATTGGATCCCTCGAATCTGTCGAGGAGATGAAGGTCGAGGTCATGTGTCCGGGTCGGTCCGTTATGTTGCGGGCGGTGGAGGCGCTGGTTAAGGCTCATCCGTATGAGGAGGTCGCGTACGAGGTGTACAAGATGGAGAATGTGTGAAATACTGCTTTCTTTGAGGCGCAGGGTTTACTCGGATTGTTCTGTCTAATACGGTGCTTTCGGAATGAGATGTTCAGGTCACACAGTGTGTAGTTGCAATGGGAAGGATGTGTGTTTTGCAGTGGGCTTTTAAGTTCCTAAGATAACCCGCTTGATTTATGGCGGGAGGGGTAGATCGTCTCTCCCCCTCTTCTTTATCGTCGCAAGTCTCGTGCGATCATCCTAACTTTATCGACAAAACCCACGTGGTATACACTTGCTATTCGCTTCCAGACACGTTTGATCTCGAAGACCTCGGTTCTAGGGTGCACAATGGCGACAACGGTAGCCACGCGGTTGGATCAGCTCATACAGCAGTACGAGGCATTGCACCCGTTGTCTAAACAAGCATTCGAGAGGGCTCGTCGCGTCTTGCCATCAGGGAATACACGCTCGTCGCTATATTCCGATCCCTTCCCATTGGCCATCCAGTCTGCAGAGGGCAGCCGTTTCACAACAGTCGACGGTATCGTATTCGAGGACTTCGTGTCGGATTATACGGCCGGGATATATGGCCATTCGCACCCGGTGATCCGCGACGCGATCCAGGACGCTCTGTCCACGGGGTTCAGCCTGGGCGGCGTGATCGGGAAGGAAGCTGAGCTGGCGGAGATACTGCAGCGACGGATCCCTTCGTTGGAGAAAGTCAGGTTTTGCAATTCGGGCACTGAGGCGAATACTTTTGCTATTGCTACTGCTATTGCGTTTACGCAGCGGAAAAAGGTATGGCATGGAACTCTTTTCCCCTGTTCCTGGAGACTCAGTGCTAATTAATGGTTGTCATGACCACAGATTCTGGTCTTCGACAAAGGCTACCATGGGGGCACATTGAACTTCGGCAAGGCCGACAATCCAATGAACCTGCCGCATCAATTTGTCATTGGAAAGTACAATGACGTTGCTGAAACCAAGCCGTTCATCACCCAAGAGCTCGCAGCGATCCTGGTCGAACCCATGCAATCTGCCGGGGGTATGCGTCCCGCTTCCCGCGAGTTCCTCGCCTTCCTCCGCCAAGCAGCCGATGAGGTCGGCGCCCTGTTAATATTCGACGAGGTTGTCACGACCCGTCTGCACTACCACGGGCTCCAGGGCGCCCTCGATATCAAACCCGACATGACCACAGTGGGAAAATATCTCGGCGGCGGACTCCCCTTCGGCGCCTTTGGCGGACGCGCAGAGATCATGGATCAGTACGATATATCGGGCTCGCTCTCCCACTCGGGTACCTTCAACAACAACGTCTTTACCATGACAGCTGCCGTGGCGGCCGCGAAACTCATCACAGAGCCAGAAATTGAACGACTCAACAGTCTAGGAACGCGGCTCCGTGAACGGGCCAACGAGATGGCCAGGAACGCTGGGCTCACTCGGTTATACTTCACCGGGTATGGGAGTACCGTGGGCGTTCATTCTACTGGGGACGAGGCTTCTCTCTTGTTGGACTCTTTCTACTTCAGTATGTTGAGCCAGGGCATTTTTATCGGGCGACGGGGATTCATAGCGCTGAATTTGATGCATGGGGAGGAGTCTATCGATCGGTTTCTGGGGGCGGTTAGGGTGTTCCTGCGAGACCATTTTACCGTATGACCGCTATACTATACTGTATATATATTAAAGCCAATTTTACCCTCCAGTAGGCTGGTCATGGCCTCATTTACTATAGATCTCCAGAATCATGCCTAAGGTGTCGATTTCTGAATTGGGACTAGCCCCTGCCGCACCGGGCGGGAGTAATCTGTAGGCGGTGATTGGCCGCAGCAGCTCCCGCAAAACGTCTCTTCGACTCCGACTCGGATCGTCCACCATCATCACTATCGTCAATCGACTCCTTTCTCCTCACCCCATCCCCTTCACTCTCCTCTCTTGCGCCGGCAATGGCCTCCAAATTTATCCCTGCCGTCCCGCGGGTCGGCCGCCAGTTCTTCCAGCGCATCCCCAAGACCCAATGCAGACCCTTCTCGGCTGGCCCGCAACGCTACAGCGATGCCCTCTCGGTGGTACGTATAGCAATTGTCCTGTCGTGGATGATGTGACTCTCTGTCGCGGCCGGATCGGATCTCAATTGATCGAAGATTTGGCTCCTGACAAGGGATATTCTTTTTTTTCTGGTCTTGTCATGCTAATTGTTTCTGTTCAGCATCGCAACTCGCCCTCCAACAACCCGTCCATCCCTTTCAAGTTCACCGAGCAGAACCTTAAACTCGTCGATGAGATCCTCAAGCGCTATCCCCCCCAATACAAGAAGGCTGCCGTCATGCCGATTCTCGATCTGGGCCAGCGCCAACATGGTTACACCAGCATTAGCGTCATGAACGAGGTCGCCCGCATGCTCGAGATGCCCCCGATGCGTGTCTACGAAGTCGCGACTTTCTACACCATGTACAACCGTGAGCCGGTGGGCAAGTACTTTGTCCAGCTCTGCACGACGGTAGGAGAGGATCTGCATTTTTTTTTCTTTTTGGATTGACTGACGACTGTCCAGACACCGTGCCAGCTCGGCGGTTGCGGCAGCACCAAGATCGTCGAGGCGATCACCGAGCACCTGGGCATCACTCCCGGCCACACCACTGAGGATGGCCTGTTCACTTTCATCGAGGTCGAATGCTTGGGTGCCTGTGTCAACGCCCCCATGGTCCAGATCAACGACGACTACTACGAAGATCTCACCCCCGAATCCATCAAGACCCTTCTCACCGCTTTCAAGGAATCCTCTCGCGCTCTCGAAGCCGGCGAGACGGTCAAGGTGCCCGCCCCCGGCCCCCTGAGCAGCCGAGACTCCTGCGAGAACGGCGCCGAACTCACGAACCTGCGCGAACCCCCGGTCTTCGATCCCTCGACGATGATGAGAAAGGATGGTGCCTTGGACCAGGAGCAGCCGGCGCAATAAACATGATACATACAATACAATAATCTGCCAACGAAACAAAAGAAACAAAAAGACAAACAAAGAAATGATATCATTTGTGTGCTTAGTTGGACGGTCGGGTTTCCTTTTCTTTTTTTACTTATCTCATTCCCATTTTATTTTTTTAGCTTGACTTCCTGGGTGGTAGATCCCGCACTGAAGCAAAGCAAACCGCCTGGTGTCAGTTTTGTACAGTATGTTGTTCCCACTGGCTGTTTATTCTCAAAAAGGGAAGCCAGATATAGTGGAAAATTGTTGGACTGCTATAGATGATTGATTTAGGAGTACCTAATGCAGTTCTTATCATCTGTAGTATGCCTCCATAACCAGTGCAAAGTCACCGTGTGTAGGTCCGTGCTACTCGAGTGAATAGAGTAATGTGAAGAGGCAAGTTCGAGTGAGAGAAGAATAGGAAATGAATTATCAGGTCATGTGCCATGATTCACTCAATCTCTAGGACTATAAAACCGAGCTCTACATCCTCGAACCTTCTACTCCTCGCATCTCTCATACTTGCATCTCTCACATCTCGATCTTTCACATCATCAAATTCATTAATCCATAATTACCTGGTCAAACAACTTGTATTCATCGTTTCATCCTATCCAGGGAGCTGCATGTTATCCACCCAGCTTGACTCCCTGGATCGGATGCCCTTCCTCCTACTGTGTTGTTACAGTCGACGCGTCTTTTTCCATTCCTTCTTAAAAGAGTACTCATACAACCAGACACAAACTGTTCAACACCCTAAACACCACAAGTCCATCAAATGAGATCGTCTGCCTCCAACGATGGTCCTTCGCAACGCATCGCCTCACACCCCATCGCCTCCTCCTGCGAGACCAAGACAGCTTCACCATCCTTGTCCAAGAGGACCTTCTCCCGCCGACGTTGGAAGATACTGACATCGACGGTCCCCTTGGCAAGCAGGTGGTAGATGTGCACGGTTTTACTCTGTCCGTAGCGGCGGCTGCGGCCTATGGCTTGGGTCATGGCCGAGTCATAGTCATACTGGGTCTGTGCCAACATGGGCGAGAGAAAGACGACGTGGTTGGCACATTGGAGGTTTCTGTCAAGGTTAGTCAGAGAAGGCGAATAAACGATTGGGAATGCCCAGACTTACAACCCAGCAGCCATCTCATTATCTAAACTCAGGATCAAAACCCTCTCATCGCCGGAACCAAACTTCTGCAGTTGCTGCACTTTCTTCGTCGACACGCGGTCGGTGGGATATATGACGAAGTGCGGGATCCCGGCCGAGTCCAGCGTTCGAGATGCCACGTCCATGAGCTCGGAGAATTGGATGAAAAGCAGGGTATATTCTCTCGCAGGAATACTCTGGACGATCTGCACGAGTCGATCCAGTTTGCTGCTGCTGGACAGGGGACTTTGATTCATGGCGATTTCTCTCAGGGACAATGCCTTTACGACATTGTGTCTTCTTCCAGAGCCCCGGCATCCTTTGACTGCACACTCTTCCTCGCGGGCCACCATGGCCATGCAGTGGGGGCAAAGGAGGTGGCCGCATGACCCTAGAATATCTAGTTGCGCGACAGACTGGGGTTGCGTCTCACAGCCGCGGCAATGGAGGTCTTCTCGCCCGTCCTGGATCATACGTGCGATATAAAGGAACCGAAGGGCCCTTTTTTGCAGAACCCACTCCACCACCAGATTTCGTATGGTCTCCATGGTGTCACCCAACTTTTTGTCTTCGTTAGTCGTCGGAATTTGCGACGCCGGTGGTTCAGGGCACCCATCTGTTTCGTTTTCCATGGGGGGCTCGCTTTCCAGAAAGTCGGCTTGTGACTCTGTTGCAACGGAGTCCGGCGATGCTACAGAGTTGTCATGTTTCTCTGGGGAGGGCGCGCTCACGATTGCACTTTGTATCAAACTGTAGGCCTCATTGGCCACGCGCACGTCGCCAAAGTCGCGATCCAAGATGAGTGCTGTAAGTTCGGGGACTGGCTTAGGTTTCGGCTTGAAGACGGTCAAAAGTGGGCGCATCTTTTGGACTATGTCACGTAGCTCTTTTTGCAAGTCGTGGAGATGCGATTCGCGGGTTTGAATAAGCCGCTCGCAGGTGACACCCTCGACAAGTTCATCATCCGACTGACTCTGGAATGCAAGAGACGTGCACTGCTTGAGCAGTGCCTCTTCAGGCGTCTCGCTACTGTTGATCATCTCGTCCACACGCCAGGCCTGGTCACTCCCGTAAGCAGCTCTACCGGTTTTGCGAAGCTGGCCGCTGCATGCCATGATCTGACTGTACAGTTCGAGGTAGACGGTCCGTTCGGCGAGAGACTGGGGGGCTAGAACGATGTGCTCGACGAAGGGGATCTCGTCGATCTCTGCGATATTCTTCCGCATGAAACGATCCAGAAATCTCTGAGCAAGCTCATGGCGGCTTCGATGCCATGCTTCAGTGCGAGGAGTTCGGAAGGATTCGAACGCTTCAGCATCGGACCGCTGTTTTCTGATCGTCTTGACCCGGGTGTTCTCGGATCTCTCGTCATCGTCGTCAGCCCCAAGATGCACACCCAGCAAGGAAGCTGTGGTGTTGACGTCGGGGGCATCATTGAGTGGGGGCGTCCCAGACAGTGCCCACTTCGACCTCGCCTGTATGGTCTGGAGGGAGACAAGCTGGCTTGTGTTGACATAAGTGAACTCGTCAATGACAAGACGGTCGAACGCAAATGCGTGGAAAAGAGGAATTTTGAGCAAGTCGGGAGCCAAGTCGTTTTCCTTACTCAGGAAATCTTTGGCGATGTCATCAGCAGATTCAGTACTTGATTCTGCGTCTTCATCGATGTGGTTGTCGGAGTGGACGTGGGTGCGAGATCTGAGTCTGATGCACCGGTCTATATTGGCCCGTAGCTTGTCCGGATTCTCGTCATCACTTGCGTCCGAAGAATCGTCGGCACTGGAGATATCGGCATAATCCGACTCCTCCTCTGTGTTCTTGTCTCTATTGGCGTCGGCATATCGCTGCCCCCTCAGTCTCTGGGAGGGGATATAAGTGTATCTCTCCTCGCTTTCCTCCATGCGTTTCCATCGAAGCCGTATGGAATCTAACAGAGCAGCCGTGCCATGATCCGTCAGTATTTTGACCTGTCCCTTGAGGGCATCTCTCGCTCCTTGGAACCAATCGTCGAATCTCCGGCCTGGTCCATTGGGGATCTTGGGCACTCCGGTAAACCGTTGGAGTCTTCGAAAATACAGACTGCTATTCAAGATGGACCAAGAAACCAGGATAATGTCGGCCTGTTGAAAGTCGCCCACAGTCTGCTTCGAAAGAGCCAAGCTTGAATGAATGACCAGGACACGGTACCTGTTCCCAAGAAATTTATGGATCTCTGATTTCCACTGCTGCAGCATCAATTGCGGCGCCACGATGAGGGTGGCTGTGGTGGGAATGTGTTCTGGAACTGTCTCCGACATGTGCGGCGGACTTCCATTATGCTGGGCGTCGATCAATCCAAGTATGATCGCAGTTTTCCCGTAGCCGACTTCGTCCGCCAGCACGCCTCCGCGGACCACTTTGGGGGTAGTGACTCTGCCCTCTGCACGCCACATCAGAGATGGTATGAACGACTCCTCAATCTCCTGTTCGATGAAAGGCTCCACGTTCTCACCCTCTTGCTTTATCATCCACCCCAAGGAACGGAGCTGTTCAGGGCGAAGACTAAACCGGAATTCCGGAGGCTGGCTCGTTTCAGCGTCGGCTCGGTTGTTCGCCAAAACAAACTTTGGGAATGCGAATTCTCGTGCATCGAGATAGTTGGGGACAAGGCGCCAATGGAAAGAGACGTCCTCCACGACATTGTGCCCAAGAAGCCTGACATACGCCTGGTGCAAAAGTGTCTGCACGTTGAGTGTGATATGGAAATGCCCAACGTTTTCATCATCGACGCAGTGGAAAATCAAAAAAGCTGGGGGCCTCAATTTCATACGTCGTTCGTACACGGCCGCGCCGTGGAAATCCTCGTAAGCCTTCACCTTCCCGGCTCCATCGCGGCCCCATATCATTTGAGGCTTTGGCGGTACGCAGGAAGGACATGGTTCAGGACCCCCTTTATGCTGGTTTTCGTGCACGACAGCATTCCAGGTCTGGAATATCGAAATCCCGGATACCTTCTGGAGTAACCAAGAAAATTCTCGCATCAGCGATGGCGAGGACATAGGGTCGGCCACTTCCCAAGGGCCTTTGCTCCATAGTGATTCGAGTGCCGCGGCCGGTGCCGTGACAGATACCAACGTGATATTCGCATCAATGCAGCCAGCGTTTTCAACAGAGATGACGGTCCACGGCTTCAGGTGATAACAGTCAATGGGGGCATCGGGGGCATAAATGTGCAGAGCAACTGCTGGCGCCTTATACCATCTGCGATAGAAGACATTGGCTGTCTGTGGGTCGTCCTGCAGATCTCTCGATCGCCATTTGTGCGATACCTCCGCCAGAGTGTGCCGTTTGGAATAACCTGCGTTACGGCGATGTTCCAAAGAGAAGACAAAGGTATCGTGACGCGCGATTCCAAGCTTAGTTGGGTCCAGAAAAAGATACACGGCGGGCATGCTTCCTGACGCTTCCCTTTTGTGCAAACATCCATTGGCGGTCCCGCAATCCGGCAACAGTTTGTAGAGGCCTCGGATATCAACATCGAGATTTTTGACATCTTCGTCGAGAGTTACAACGTCAATTTCACTCCAAACGACGGAATTGGCAAATTCGTCTTTTTTCAGTCCACATCTGGCCTCCGTCGAAGGCACCCTGTCGCCAAATCCATAGAAATCACATTCGATTGACGAACTGATAGGGCTGCATATCTCCCAATCTCCCTCTAAGAGCGTTCCGGGCTTGGGGGTCATCCGAGCAATGGGATGAAGGAGGACTTCGCGCAGGAAAGACAAGCTAGGCTCGGAACTGGGGGCCATGGCAAACAGAAGCCACTCCAAACCAGTGCTGCCGATCAAAAGTTCGAGTGTCGAGTGTTGGCCTTCGTATGAGACTGTCCAGAGCTCGCTTCGTTTGGAATTAGAAAAGCGAAGCTCATCTCCGACAGTTTTGAGGACTGCCTCCATAAACTCTCCCCAGTCTCTACTGGCTATCGAGGGATTTTCTTGCTCGAAGCAGGAGTATGCTTCAACGGAAATACCGTACACCACCAATCTCATGGGCAGGGTCCTCATGAGTCTACCGGCAAAATCCAGCGGGGAGCTTCGCTCTAAGCCAGGGCAGCGCTCATAGGCATGCGATGGATTTCCTGCACAGTCTGCACATGATGTGTGTCCGCACAAGGTGCATCTCAAGATTGCCTGACGTGTAGCGAACTGTCTTTCGCACATGCAATAACGAGCACTTGTCGCACTCTGTGCCAATAAGCTGGGGGATACCATCTTTCCATCAGGGTTGACCGGTACAAAGCATGGTACCTGGCTGTATTCAGCTCTAGGAGAAAGGTCTTTGTCCCTGTGGATGGTGTGCTCTGGAGTGGGCACCGCCTCGCCTTTCTTGAGAACACCATGGCCGACGATCAAGGCCGCTAAGATCGCGCATCCAACGACAGTCGAGCTCATCGCGTTCCCAGCCAAACCATGCAGGTCTCTCTTGGACTCTCGCGACAGCGAAAGCCTGTCCAGGGGCAATCCTTGCAATGCAAGTGCCTCAAGACCGCAGATGGGTCCCCCGCGAGTTGTGACGTACGGAATGCCACTGGGGGTGATGCAGCCAACGATTCCAAAAGCACGGCAGTCTCCGTCTCTGTCTACACCCTGTGAGAGCTCAAGATACCGTCTGCGATATAACAATCAGGCTTTGAAAATCTTCAACGACAAAGAAGGCGGACTTACTCCTTGTAGTTCATGTCATATCCTTCCAACTCAGCAAGCTTGCGAAGATAATTGATATCCAGAGTTTCCCAAACACGCTCCGGCAACGACCTCGCCCAACCATGCCAGTAGAAATCAGGCATCTGACAAATACCTTGGTCTTTCGACTTGCTGACCGGACGTTCATCGCCAAGCTTCTGATCGTTGCGGTAGCTTTGGTGTCTGATCTGGTACCTCGACCATTCGCGAGGATTGCACGAAGTTTTCCCAATGACGTCTTGTTCGATCTGGCCCAGGCGTCTATCATCCGCATCAATGAGGAACATCCCAGCAGGGGAGCTTGCAGGACGCTGGAACCCTTCAAAGACAGCCGACCATCTCAGCATATGTCCCTCTGAAAAGTTGCCCTTCTTCATGAGCTCTCTATCAACGCAGAAAAGATATCCCCGCTCGCGGGTCTGCGGAAGATAGTACGATTTGGTGTCTACACCCAAATAGACACTATAGTAGTTGATCTCATTCCAGTGCTCCTTGATGGCATCCCAGGGCGCGCTGCGGACGTTCTCTAGGATGACCATCCGCGGCCGATAGGCGCGAGCATAGCGGATGATGCCCCAAAACGTACCCCCAGACTCACCGTTCTGGTCCAGGGTCTTGCGGTTGTTGTTCAGGTTTGAGAAGTCCACGCACGCGAATCCAGCAATGAGGAGATCTGCGTTCTTGGGGATTTTTTCTAAAGACCCGTACACCGTTTGTCTGCTTCTTTGTTAACACAAACATACACCCTGGGCTAGTGACGGTGCTGTGTAGGGGTGGGAGGGTGGGTGGGTTTTGGGGCCGGGGACCGGGGCGAGAGGGAGAGGGGAGAGCGAGGAGGGGGGAGGGGGGAGGGCAGCAGGGGAAGGACTTACGCCACTCGATCCCTCAACTCGGTCACATCGCGAAACATGACCTTGGGGTGAAAGTTGCGTTCGATGTACGCCTGCTTGAATGGCACGATCTCGGCACTGAACAAGTGGCGGAAGTTGAAGGTCGTGTCGAAGTGCTTTCTGAGATCTAGGCTATGTTAGGGTCCACTCTACCGGCAATCAAAAGAAGGAGAAGGGATAAGGCATACTCTGCTGAACGAGCTCCATAGCCAACAACGGACTCTCCGTGCCAGAACACATAGTGGCCACCCGCAACGCCCTACCGCCCAGATGCTTCAAGACAGCACCGAGGCCCAGAACCAGCGCCTTGGAGGTGATATCTTGGTAGATATCGTCGAGCTTGTACAGCGGAGACAGGTTGGTAGCTAGCTGCGTGCGAGGCTGCCTGATCGCAGTGGCCAGCCTGCTCGATCTAATCAGCTCGGGGATGTCGACCTCGGTGCGGATGAGGGCCGCTCGGAGCTCCTCGTCGGGGGAGGAAGCGGGCTCTTCTTCCTCTGTTTCGACGCCCTCGAGTGCTGTTTCTGGGTCCGCGTCTGGGCCCTGCAGCCTTCTCCTTTTTCTTCTGGGCTGCTTGATGGGGGATGGGGAGGATGAGGAGGAGGATGAGACGGATGAGGAGGAGGAGGGGGAGGGGGAGGGGGAGGGTTGGGGGGCAGGTGAAGTGAGACTTCCTTCGAATGGCATTCTTTCTCTGTTCACCTTGTTTTTTGAGACTTATTATTTTCTGTGAAGAAGGCCAAAGGAACTCAAGTGGAAGGAATGTACCAAGATGGAATTCAAGAAGTCAAACGATATCAAGCCTGTATGATAGTATGAAAGCAAGATGGGGATGATGATGTAGGGCACGTTGTGATCACGTGGAGGATATGAGGGTAGATGTATGATAACAAAAGAGCCAAAACACGTGCACGTGAGGAGGAGAAAACCAAAAGAAAAAATTTTCAAGAAAAAGGACAGGCCAGAAAGAAAGAAAAGACAAAACTAAAAGAAAGTTGGAAGAAAGCAAGTGAATGGACGTGTTGTGGACGTGTAGTGAAGTGAGTGGGCGAGCGAGTCATCTTCTCGCTGGTGAGTGATTTTTACTTCTCTTTT
This sequence comes from Aspergillus campestris IBT 28561, assembly GCF_002847485.1. Classification (NCBI taxonomy): domain Eukaryota; kingdom Fungi; phylum Ascomycota; class Eurotiomycetes; order Eurotiales; family Aspergillaceae; genus Aspergillus; species Aspergillus campestris. The sequence goes on from NW_020194353.1 coordinate 128,841, forward strand.
GGGGCGTTGGATGTAGGGCTCGTTTTGTTTTACTTGGTTACTTGGTTATAACCTGGTTACTAGGCTGGTTACTTGAGAAGAGAGTGTATGTTGACTTTGGAGTTCGCTGGGGGTTTGAATGGGAATGAATGGGTGTGGATGGGCTTGTTTGTTACTTTCTTTTCTTGATGGCTATTTTTTTTGGACTGGTTATTGGTCACTTTGACTGATTGCTAGAATGCGGTGTACTCTATTGACTTTGGATCTAATAAATCATGTAGCTGGTAGTTGAGGATAGGATCATGGTCTGATATGTACGTCTAGAGGGTGAAAGATCCTTGGGACGCAAGTGTTGTTATCACTTATACTAGCTACATCTCCTGAAATTGTCGAATCACTTCAAATGGGATACAACAGCAGTGATGCGAGTTACTTGGAGCTCACTACTCGACTATGAGACCATGGAAGAGTTGGGAATGTCTGATTGCTGATGGATGGCCTTTGGGACGTGTTCAGTGATAGCTCAATATTAAGTATACCTCATGCTTGGTCATGGATTGTACCTTTCAACTTTACATCAAGCTAGCCTGTGAAAGCATATTTGATTGAATTTGGTGCAAGACATATTTAATTGAAAGTGTCAAATCAATTTGAGAACATGTGCCAGATATCCATGCTAGGTATACATTCAAGCCGCGAAATAAATCAGGCCTCCAAAACGCCATCCCATGAAATAACAAAAAAGATAGAATCAAGCAAGATGAGTATGAACAAAGTGATTAGTATGACAACACCCCGTACCGACATCGCAATCATATCATCAAATCGACATTACTATCGCATGGCACCCTGCATCAGCTGCTGCCGCAGCACCATGATCTGACTCCGCTCCATTGGCGGGAGCGCATCGATCGCCGCCTGCGGCATGCTAAGTACCTGCTGCAGGAGCTCTTCTTGCCCGGGCATCGATGGAGCTGCAGGGGCTGCCGCCGGTGCGGCAAAAGGCGTGCCGACCATTGGGGGGGTGGAGACCTGGCCCGGAACGGCCGAGAAGGGCTGGAAGGGCTGCGCAGCCGGAGGAGGGGCTGCCGCTGCTGGTTGCGCCGCTTGTTCCACCACTGAGCCGAGCGTGCTGTAGTCGACGAGGTTCATTAGGAGCATAGCCTGGAACATCGCGTATGATAGTTGAGGCGCCTGGCGCAGAAGCTCTGCGGCTCGAACCGGGTCCGCCATCGACAGGGACTTCATCTGGGAGAGGACATCGAGAAGCTGGTTGGGGCGAGCGAGGAGAGTGTTTGGGAGATGGCGTTCGGGCAGTCCAGATGCGGGGCAATTCCACGCCGGGTGGCAGGGAGGCAGCGGCGCAGATTGCTGCTGCGCGCCTGATTGACCGTCTTGGCCCTGGAGCTGCACGTTCGGCGCGGGCTGAGAGTAGTCCGGCGGGACAGAGTCCTTCTCGTTGTTGTGCGGCCAATCCACGCGTATTTTGCGGCCCATGATCTCGTAATCGTTCAAATTGCGCACTGCGGAGGCCGCCGCGTCGGCATCGGCAAAGTCGGCAAATCCATATCCTTTTGGCTTCCAGTATCGGGTTCATCATCAAGCGAAATTTGGTGACCGTGCCGGCAGAGCTCAGATATCTTTGACCTGTTCCTCGGTGAGATCTGTTGCGTGGTTAGTTGAGGTTGCTGGGGAAGTGACTCATAGATAGACATACTGTACGGAATATTCCCGAGGAACACGCTCTTCCCAGCTCTTTTCAGGAGCCATCTTGCCAGATAATCCGACAGATATTCACAGCTAGTTGTTGAGCAGGAGAAAAGAGCGCGGCGGAGTGTTTGACCAGAATTGGACAGAACGCGGGGGAAAAGGTGGGAGTAAGGCTCGTATGGTTGCAGTCAGTTACGGCCCTTTCAACAGGCAGTCAAGCAACAAAGAATATGAAATGTACGCCAACAGCAGAAAGCAGAAGCAAGAGATGGACGAAGCATGAAGCCGAAGAATAGAATCCCGACGCAAGAGAGGCTAGATCGGCGCCCGATCCGGCAGGCGGTGAGGGAATGAGCTGAATTGCCGGAGAGAAACCTCAACTCCACTCTTCCTCACTCCTCCGTCCGTCTCTCCTCCACGCTCCAGTCATCTTCATCCTTTCCCTCCCCACACTATCATCATGTCTCGCATTCCGAAGGACCAGATGCAGAAGCTTCAGATGATGCTGAAGAAGACCGGGTCTGGTGGAGGCTTCGGTGGTTTCCCCACGGGCGGTGGTCAAGGCGGCGGAAAGTTCTGGGGAACTGTCGCCTTGGTCGGCATTGGATCTTATGTCGTGTCGGACTCGCTCTTCAACGGTATTGGGCCCCTGTTCATGATTGACTCTTGGTCAATCCGATAAAGAAATGTTACTGACTGGTCCGAATCTAGTGGACGGTGGTCACCGTGCGATCAAATACTCCAGGGTAGGCGGTGTTAAGAAGGAGATCTACAGTGAAGGTATGCGATAATCCGAGAAAATCACAATACAAGGAGGGGTATCTGACTTGTCTACTCTGATAGGAACCCATTTCCGAATTCCCTGGTTCGAAACGCCCGTCATCTACGATGTGCGCGCAAAGCCGCGCAACATCGCTTCCCTGACCGGTACCAAGGACCTGCAGATGGTCAACATCACCTGCCGTGTTCTGTCCAGACCCCGTGTCGACGCT
>NW_020194354.1:0-59932 GCF_002847485.1 Aspergillus campestris IBT 28561
AAGAAAAACATAGGGTACTCTTTATCTTAAATAATCTAAGTCACTAATACTAGTACAGCAGAAGCATGAAGGGATCCTAGGGTCTTAATATATAAATATATTATATAAATAAAATAAATAATCTAAATAAAACTCTAATAAGACTTTATTCTATATCTCTTATAAGAATAACTTTAATTATTATACTAGCTTTTATAATTCTTAAGATATTATAATTATTATAATTTTATATATACTTATATCTTGCTCTTACTCTTATCTTTATTATTATATTTATTATCTCTAGCTTTATTATAGCTTCTATATTACTAGTTCTATCTCTTTATATAAGACTTATATCTTATTATATAATTATATTATTTATATTTATTAATTCTTATTAATATCTACAGGGGACTTAGCCTTATAATTATTATAAAATATACTCTTTAATTTTTATTATACTTATTAATTTTTATTTATTATTATTTTATAACTCTTGTTATTATAAGATTTATTATATAAAATTATTTAAGTAAGCCTGTCTTAATTATAAACTTTATTATTAATATATTTATTTTTTAAGTTATTAACCAGCTTCTAGAATTATATATTAATAAGAATTTATAACTAGCTAAGCTTATAATATATCTTATTCTAAGACTTAGTTAGAAATAGGCAGGTTATAAGAATATATTATAAAACTTAATTCCTAAAATTATATTTATTTTAATATCTAAGTATCTACTTCCTTGAAATTATAATAAGTTAATTAACTAGCTAGTTTATTTCATTTCTTATATAACTTCTTATAAATTCTATATTTTTATCTAATCTTTAATAAGTTTTTTTACTTTGAATCTTATTTTTTATTCTTATATACTAGTATAGTTTTATATTAAGATTTTATCTTATAAAATAATCTATTTAATAAGCTTATTTATTTTTTTATTTCTAGGGATTTTTTTATAAGTAAAAATTTATTATAATTTATTTAAATATATTTATTAAAAAAGTTAATTAAATATTATATAAGACTTAAACAGGGCTTTTAATCTTATCTAATTATTTAAAAAAATAATAAATTTTTTATTTATTCATATCTTTTATTAAATAATATTTTAGTAATATTTAATTATATCTAGAGTTATATTAATTATTGAAAGCTTTATTATATAAATTATTATAATTATTTCTAGCTTTAAATAAGACTTAATATAAGTTATGAAATAAGATATTATAATTTTAATTCTTATATAATTCTAATAATTACTCTTATATATATAACTAGTTATTTCTATTTCTTAGTCTTCTTAAGAGCTTTTTATATATTCTTTTATTTCTTAATAATTACTTTTAGTAATAATTATTATAAAAGCTAAAGAAATACCTGCCTAATTTCTTATCTTTTAATTAAAAGTTTTAAAAAAGCTTATAAGTATTTTTTTACTTTTATTATTTTTAATTTTATAAAAATTATATCTCTTAATTATTATTTATTTTAAAATTAATTTCTTTATATAAAATAAGAAAAGACTAGTATTAATCTTATTTAAATATAAATTAAAATCTTCTTAATAACTTGTTATATTTATATATATATAAATAATAAATAAAACTTTATATGAAGTATCTTAATTATAATAATTTAAAAGATCTTATTAATAAGATATATACTTTATTTAATTAAAAATAATTTTATTTATAAGACTAATTACTTAGGTTATAACTTATATAAATTATCTAATAAATATTAGTAAGTTATATTATTATATACTTTTATAATATTTAACAATAAAATATTAATTATTAGATTATTTTTATTTTACACCCTGTAGATAAAGTTAAATAAAATTTATATAATATAATTAATAAAGATATTTTAATAATTATTAAAATAAATTAAAAATAAAAGAGAATATTTCTTAAGTATATAATTAATTTAATAAATAATAATAATTTTACAATCTTTCTCTAGAATATTTAATAATATAATTAAATAATAAGAGTTAGATTACTAATAATTTTCTTTTTTTTCTTTTTTTATAAAATAATAATAATATTAATTTATAAAATCTTAGGATTTTATAAAAAGATTATAATAATCTTTTTACAAGTCTTGTATATATTATACTAAATAATTTATATAATTTTAAATATGAATATTATTTAATTATTTATATATCTCTTCTTACAAGATCTTATAATCTTAATAAAAGATTAAAAATTTATTAATTTTTTCTGAAATATTTATTTTTATCTTCTAGAATAAAAAATATAATAATTTAAATAATTTAAATAATTTTAGAGTTTTTAAGATCTTTAGAAAGTAATATATACTAAATTATTATATAAGATTATAATATTATTTATTATAAGATTTCTTATTTAAATAAGATTTTTTATACTAGATTCATTCTCTTTAGAGATTCTTTTATAATTTGAAGAAAGTTCTAGATTTATTCTTAAAAGATATTATTTATAACTTACTTAAAGTCTAATATTTATATAACAAGAAGTCTAAAGCAGGTTAAGTAAATTAATTTTAATTAATTAATACTAGTAGTAAACTTTATATAAGTAAGTTATTATATTAATTCTAGTAATCCTTCTTCAGAGATAATTATACTTTTTAATTTTAATAATTATTTATAAAGTTTAAAAATAAGTATAATTATAATTATAAGTTTTTTTATTTTTTTATTATATTACTATTTTTTTTATAACCTGGATTATAAGAGACTAGATCTTGACTTATAATAAATTTAAAATTATATTAGGACTAAGTTATATACTTAATAAAACTTTTTATAAAGCTTAAGTATATTCTTTATAAGTTTAAGTAAGATAAATTATATATAAAAATCTTTAAAGCTAGATTTTTATATACATATTATTTATTACTTTGTTATAATTAGATAATTACTATATATAAAGTTATCTATTATAAATATAAAGATAATTAATTTACTTAATAATATTATATATGAAATATTAACTAGACTAGTACTAGTTAGGGTTTATAAGAGCTTAAATAATTACTTAATTATTAATAAAATAATTAGATATTAATATTCTTTTAAATTTATTATAATAAATATTAAGATTATAATAACCCCTGTAAGCTTAATTATATATATTATATGAATAATTTTCTTGTTAAGTAATTAGACTACTATAATTATGATTAAATTTATAATAAATATTATAATTGTTCTTATATTTTTTTAATAATGATTATTATTAATATAGACTCTAGATATATAAGATAATATATTATAATATTATTTAGGAATCTTTTCATATAATTATAATAATTATGCTTAGTAACTTCTATTAAGATAATATAATTATTAAATAAATTATTTTAATAATAAATAGCTAGTCTAAGTTTTTCTTTAAGATTTTTTAATAATTATTTCTTTAATTAATATAAGAAAGATATAATAAGATTAATATTAGATTAATTAAGATTCTATATAAGGATCTTATTTTTAATAATATATAATATTTAATAAAAAGATAAGATTAAGATTTATAAATAGTTATTCTTAGTAAATTATTTAATAGAATAATAGTATATAAAAATATATCTTTAATATAATATAAGATATAATCTAAAAAACTCTAGAAGTTTAGTATAAAGTTTTATATTAAATATTTTTAAGAACTCTTATAATTTTCGTTTTAGTATTTTTATATTCTTATAATCTCTAGATAAGTTATATAAAATTCTTACAAAACATTTACAAGATAAGTATTAAAATATATATATATTAAGATTAATTAGTAGAATCTCTTATATAAATCTTATTATTTAAATAAGTACTTTTATAAGCTAGGCTGCCTGTATATATATATAATCTAGATAAATAATTTTAAAAAAATCTAAATTAAAATAAACTCTAAGAAATTATAGACTCTTTATTAATTATATAATAATTTCTTAAATATATAAAAGTTAATTAAGTTTTATATTATTTAAATTAATTTTATATATAAGATATGTACATATATATCTTCTTATAAAAAATAAGTAGTTATTATTATATAGATTTCTTAGAATAAAAGATCTAGTAGACTATATAAATAAGTATATATTTTAATATAAAAAACTTAGATATATATATTTATTCTTATTACTTATATTTTTTTTATACTTTATATAAATATATATAATTCTCTTATATAATAATACCCTATATAAGTAAATAAATATTATTAGTATAATTAAGAGTTAATATCTTTTCAGGCATGTTTTTAAATAAGTTAATATTATTAAAAAAATAAAAAATAAGTAAAAGAAAGAATTTTTAAGAAATTCTTATAATTATATTTAATTTATTTAAAATATTTTTCTAGAGAAGAATAATTATATAATAACTAGCTAAAAAGCTAGTAATCTAGTTTACTAAAATTATTAATATATAATATTTATATAGATTATATAAAAGATATTAATAAAAAATATTATATAAATTTTAGAAATATTAAGACTAAGTAAAATAATCACTAGATAATTATTTTATTAGATTATATAAACTTACTTTAATAAGAGATATAAAATATATTTATAAAAGTAATCTTTATAGTCCCTGATATAATTCTAAGATAATAATATATATTATTTAATTAAGTAATTAATTTATAAAGTAATAATAAACTTGAGTATTTTATTAATTATACTTAATAATATAATAAACTAGTAATTTTTAGATTAATATAATTATCTTTATCTAATTTATATAAAATTATAATATTTAAATAATAGAAGTACTTAAGATAATATTCTATTTATATATACTAGTTAAAAATAAAATTAAGATATAACTTTATTATAAGAAGTATTTATTATAATATTTAGTTTAATAAATTATCTAATCCTAGAATCTTATTTAATATAACTTATAAAAATATTTTATAAATTTTTAAGAGAGAGATTAAAAGTATTAATAATAATAAAACTATTTATATTTAATAATATTTATTATACTTATACTATTAATTTTAAGAAATTATATATATTTAAAAAGCTTTATCTTTTTTTCTATAATTTTTATTATAATTTTTACTATATTAAAATCTTATAATACAGGTATATATATAAACTAAGAGATATCTTATAATTATATTTAATAACTTAATTATCTCTTAATTTATATAATATCTTATTAAAACTCCTCTTATACTTCTTTAGTTTTAATAAATTTTATATATCTTTATATTTATTATACTTATTACTTAAGTTATTTTATTTTTAGTATATACCTAGGTCTAGTAAATATAATAATAAGGTCTTTACTAGCTTTTTTATTTTTATATTAATATTTATAATAATTCTTACTAGAAGTAAGATTATATTTAATATCTTTTAATAATATTTTAATTATAATTATTTAATCTTATTAAATAGTCTTTAAAGTAATTATTAGCTATAAATTAAGCTTAATTAAAATAAAAATATAATATATTTTATAATATTATTAATCTTATTATAAATTATAGCTTACAAGCTAGTCTACTAGCTAAGAGATAACGTATACTAAATTAAATATAATTTATATATTAATTTTTTATAAGTAGCTATATTAATAAGAAGTAGGAGTTCTAGCTTATAATTTATTATAATATTAATTTGTTTATTAACTTATAAGTTACTTTTATTATATTCTTATAAATTTTATATAAAATAATATAAATCAAAATTTTTTATTATTGAAAACTCTTTATAAAAGCTTCTAGTAAATATTTAATATAAATCTTATAAAATTTAATTATATTCCTAATAGGATATTACTCTAGGATTATATATATTATATATATAAATTATATTTATATATAAATATAAGGTTAGAGTACTTAGATAATATATATATTATTAGATTATTTATAACTTTAAATCTAGTATCTTATATATAAAAAAGATATTTATAATTTTTTTTTTATAATTTTAATAATATAAAACTTATTACCCAGGGCCTGTAAGTAAATAATTATTATATTTATATAATAATAATATTTATAATTTATATATTCTTTTTCTTAAAAAAATATATTATAACTAGCTTATTAATTAAGTAATTAATTTATAACATTTATAAATTTTTATAATAATTTCTAAGTTAATTATAGTATTTTTAATATATAAAATTATTAGAATTATTATTTATAATTATTATAATTACTTTACTTAGCTTATCTTTATATTTCTTATTAAAAATCTTTCTTAAGTTATAATATATTAATAAAATCTTATTAATTTTATTATAAACTAGTAATTAATAATTATAATTATATTTATAATCTCTTTATTTATATATTATTTCTTAGATTAAATGAAACTAGAATTCTTTTCTTTTTTTTAAAAAAAAATTATATCTTATACTTAATTTTATACTTAATTTTAATTTTATATCTAGAAAATAGCTGAGCTTTTATTATAATTCTCTTATTTATAACTTTAGCTTTATATTATTATTATTTTTTAATTTATCTAGGATTTTATCTACTCTTGTGACTTAGACTATAATTTTTATAATTTTATTTATAACTTTATTTATAACTTTATTTATGTTGGAATTTCCTATAATAACTAATCTAAACAAGCCTATTAGAGGACTCAACCACTTGATGACTATTCCTTCCTATTCCTGAATTTTGATAATAAATTATTTAATTATTATTTAATTATTCACTAATATCTAATCACTTCTTAAATATATAATCACTAGCTCTCTAAAAAAAAAATATTAGAGTGTTTGTCTTGTTTTAAATACTTTTTTATTCTTTTTAATTTAGTTTAAATTATCTAGTCTTATTCCTATTACTTGACTTAGTTTATTTACTTTAATTAAGCTAAATTATATTTCTTTTTAATCTAGTCTAAAAAGATCTACTTTTTATAAATCTTATTATAAGATCTAATAGTTATAAGCCTGGTTATTTATTTTATTATCTTTTTTTAAAAAAAGATTTTTATTTAATTTATAAGGCAAATCCTTCCTAAAATTATTAATTTTTTTATTATTAATTATCTTACTTATTACTATTATCTTCTTATTTACTTATTAATTATTAAATTATTAAAATAATTATTATAAGTATTTTTAAATTAAATATTATTCTAAATTTATCAAAGAATTAGCTACTCTAGATTAGTTATATTTAACTTATTATAAAAAACAAAGAGATATAAGACTATATTAATCTTATAATAATTATATTATATATTATATTTATTAAATCTAAATACCCTGATATTATATTATTTAATAAAAAGATAATTATTATTAAGAATTTATTAGCTAATTATTATAAGATATAATAAAATATAATAAATAATTATAAGCTTAAAATAAAGAAGTATAAGTAAATTTAGACTAAAATATTATATATTTTTATATATATATTTTAGTTACTTTTAATTAGTTACTAATAATAGATTATTTATATTAAATCTACTTATTAAATTCTTTAAACTCTTTAAGATAAGCTAGTACTTACTAGTAAAGCTTAAAAATATAATATTATTATTAAATATTATTTATTATAGAATTATAATTATAATTAGTTACTAAATATATAGATTAGTTAATAAGAATATACTTATATAAAGATTATTAAGCTAGATATAACTAAGATATAAAATTTAATTAAACAACTTTATAATTTTATTAATTTAACTAATTATATCTCTAAGTATTTTATAATTATATAATAAAATAAATTATCTAAAATAAAAGAGAAAGATAAATTAATCTTATTTTTTTATTTTCTAATTAAATAATTCTAAAATTTACTTAAACTTAATTTATTAAGTAATTTATAATTATTAAAAATTAATTTAACTTCTTAACTTTTTTCTAAAGAAGAATCTAATAATAGTTATTATATATTTAAAAACTATTATTATATTAATAAATTACTTAATAAACTAACTAGTTTTATTAAAGATTAAGAGATAATTAATTATTTTAATAAAGTCTAAAATTATAAAAAGTTTAGAATTATATATAATTAAGCCCTTGAAAAATTCTAAAATCTAAAAAATATAAAAGAAAATATTATTATAATTATTATATTTTTTATAGAATAATTATAGATAGAGATTTTAAATTATATATCAATTTATAATATTATATATAATATTTATATTTATAATAACTTGAATTTATAAACTAAATACTATCTAGTAAATAATCTAAATCTTATTTATTATATTAATACTTTTATAATATTATCAAGCTAACTTAAACTATTTATATATTAAATTTTTTTATTAATATTATATCTATAAGCAGAATTAAATTAATAGGTATTTTCTTTAATTAATATCTTAATTATCTTAAAATATATAATTTTAAAATTATTTATATGATTAAGTAATTATATAAAAGTATTTTAGTAAAATAAGATTCTCTTATAAACTTGTTACTTAATAATTATTTATTTTTTTTAACTATAACTTAAATAATAATTTTAATTATAATAGAAAATTTTCTTAATTATTATTTTTAAGTCTAATTTAAATAATTAAAAACTTTTATATATTTATAATATTATTAAATAAGATATCTAAATAAGTAGATTATTAATTATCTTTCTAAAGTAGTAGAAAGACTATAATTAAATTTTTTTAAAAAAAAAATAAAAGAAATTAAATATTACTTTATATATCTAATCTCTAACTTAAAATATTAAATATTAAAATTATTAATTAATATTAGTAATTAATTATTTAAAACACTTTATTAAGATCTTATTTATATAACTAAAATATATAATAATAAGTAATATATTAGTTATATATATTACCTAATTACTAAATACTATTATAAGATTAATATCTAATAGAAATTAAAGATTATTTACTTAATTAGAGTAATTATTAATTTTCTTAATAATTATTTTAATATTTATCTAAAGATTATTTACTCTAATAATAATATTATTTTATTAAGTAAATTTAATAAATTTTATAATTAAAAAGAACTTTAATATAATTAATTATTATTATGTTAGCTTAAGTAAAATCTTTTTATAAAAAGATTAAAGAGTATAATTATTATAAAAATATATTTTTTTAAAAAAGTCTTAGAAATCTTAATCTCTTATTAATTAGAAATTATTAATATTATTTATCTAAATAAAATTAAATATCTTATAATTAAGTATTCTAGTTTTAATAAAATAACTTAAAAGATTCTTATCCTAATATTTCTTATTATAAGTAATATTATTTTTATAAATAATTTTTAAAGAAAAAATACTAAGAGATTTTTAATTACTTTATTTAATAATTTTATTAATTTATAATTATATAAATAAAAGATAGTAATTATATTAATTACTAAAGCTAAATTATTAAGCTTGTTTAATCTTATTAAATAAATTTATTAATAAAATTCTTTTTTTAATATAATTTAATTTAACTCCTGTTATAAGATTATTATTCTATATAATAATTATTAAATTATTAACTTAATAATAAAGCTAAATCTAGTATTTATTATTAAGTTAAAATATATTAATATTTATTATTACTAGATTTAACAAGAGATTATATAAGATAATATTTAAATTAAATAGATTTTAACTAATAAGATACCTGTAAATAATTTTATAAAAATAATAATCATAAAAAATTACTAAAAATATCTTAATTATTTTAATATAAAATATATTACTAATTAAATTATATAACTCTGAAATAAGAATATTTTAAGAGTTAAGAAAATATATTAGAATTACTTATAATAATTAATCTAAATAAGCTTATTAAAAGATTTAATCTCTTAATAATTATTTCTTCTTATTTCTAAATTTATATAATAAATTATTTAATTATTATTTAATTATTTACTAATATCTAATTACTTCTTCAATATATGATTACTAGCTCTTTAAAAATAAAAAATTAGAGCTTTTTTCTTCTTTTAAATACTTTCTTATTCTTTCTGATTTAATTTAAATTATCTAATCTTAATTCTATCACTTGACTTAGTTTATTCACTTAAATTAAGCTAAGTTATATTCCTTTCAGATCTAGTTCAAAAAGGTCTACTCCTTACAGATCCTATTCACCACAGGATCCGACAATTTATAACTCTACTTATAGTCTAGTTTAGATTAACTAAGCTATTAGGGCATGATCTAGTATAATATTTATATCTTAATTAATATTATAGGGGTCTCTCTTTTCTAGTTATCTTAATTATAAGATTTTAAAGAAATAATATAAGCTTATAATTTATTATATATAAATTTACTTAATCCTAGTCTTATAATACTTATACTTAATAATTAAATATAAAATATATATATTCTAATAAAGAGTATATCTAGTATATTATTTATTATTTTTATAATTATAATTATTAATATTATATATACTAGTATAATAGGTGTATATAAAAGACTTTTAATAATAATAAATAATATATTTATATTCCTAATAATTAAAGTATTACTATATTTATTACTTATAATTATATTAAAAGATCTTATAATTTTTATTATCTAGAATTATTTTTAATAAGTTAATATATTTTTAATATAATTATTACTTAACTTAGTTACTAGTATAAAGAGCTTATTCTTACAAGTAACTTATTTTTATAATTATAATTATTAGCTAGAGAATATTATTAATAGGTATTTACTTTATTATTATTTATTAATTAAACTTATTGAAATTAATAATCTTTATATTTATATAATATAAAATTATTATATAATTTTAATACTTAATTATAATATTTTTATTAAAATCTTTTACTTATAAGAATAAATTATTTAATTCTTAGTTTTTATAATAATATAATTTATATAATTTATAAGTTTTTAGTAATTATATTAATACTAGTTAATTATAAAGCTTATAGTTCTCTAGATATATATTTCTAGATTTTTTATAAATAATAATAATATAATAATCCTAGAAAAACTACTAATAGTTATTTTATTAAGACTAGTTATACTAATATAAATATTACTTATCTAGTCTAATACTTAGAATAGCTCAAATATAGATATAACTCTATAATATAAGATTTATTATTATTATTATTATTATTATTTATTTATACTCACATCTGTTAGCCTATTGCCAAGTGGCGGAGGTTGTCAGTTGACGGCCAGGCTACTAGTATAGCTACTAATTATATAAAGCTCTTAGATATCATGATTCTTATCCTAGTAACACAGCTTGTCTCTTTACAGATATTATAAATAAGACTATATTTATTATTTATCTATCTTTATCTAGTTTTTCTTTCTATAATATCTAGCTATATTAGCTCTTAATTTTTTTATCTTCTTACTAAGCTTACCTATTATCTAGTACAGGCCTAAGACATTTTTTATTATTATCTTATATTACTAATTCTAAAGAGCCTGTGACTTTATTAGTCTCTTTATAAATATAATCTTTAATTACTTAATAAGTTCTCTTCTTCTTCTTATAAGATATCTTTTATATTCTTTACTTAGTAGCTCTTATTATAAGCTTATATAATAACTATATTTTTAAGACTTCTAAATTAGCTAAAAAGCTATATATATAATATATACTAATATACTTACTATACTAGGTCTGTGTTACAGAAACCCAACAAGGTTAATACCCCATGAAAGGCGGCACAGCCAGGCAGAAGCCCGACACCAATTAATTAACATAAGAATCAGAACCCTTGCACAAGGATGACTACAAGTCATATAATACAATCACCTACTCCTAACATGAGATGGAGGAGTAGTTACATGATATAATCACTTACTTCATGCCTACCCCTAGGGAGTAGCCAGAGGAGTAGGCACTAAGAGAAACACATAATTAGAGTGACTCTGAAAGTAATTATAAAGGAGTTACCACAGGAATAGCTAAGAAAGAATATATAAGAATACTTATTTACCTGTATCTATAGTTTAGTTAGTTATATTTAATAATACTCTCAAGTCTGAGTATATAGTTCAAGTCTAGTTTTTACTTACTTATATTTAATCTAAGTAATCAGGTTTTTATACCTGACATATCTTACTTCTCTTATTACTTATTAGTTACCTTTAGACTATCAGATTACTTGTTAATTAATATAATAATATAGCTATTATATAAGGCCTCGGGTTAGTACAGAATCTCTTATTAATAACTAATAAGAAGATTACAGGGCGCTCTTTACCCTGAATAACTCAAGCTATTAATACTAGTATAGCAGAAGCAAGAAGGGATCCTAGGATCTTAATATATTAAATACTAGTTAGTATAAGTAGAGTCTTGGGTTAACTTAAAAATAAATTAAAATATTATTATATTAAATAATAATAGAATAGCCATGCTAATCTTTAAGACTAGTAATAAAAGTAGTTAGAGAGATACTAGTATAAAGCTAACTTTAGTAAATATTATTAGCATGATTAAATAACTACAGGTATATATCATAATCTTAAAGAAGTAACTTATAACTTATATTATTAAGATTAAATTATTAAAGATATTTAATAATACTTATTCTAAGCTTTGTGTATTCCTAATATAAATAAATATATATATAAAGATAAATAAAGAGAGACTTACTACTAAATCTAATAAAATTATATTTATTATTATATACCTGAAGAGTCTAATATTTAATTAATTTAAATCTTATATCAGGGACTTCTAGGATAATACTAAAAATAATTAAGATAATAAAATTAAAGAAATATTTAAGAGTTATAATAACTTTAAGAAATAACTTTATATAATATTTAGGGATATTAATATAGTTTAAAATATAAAATAAAGATTATAGTAATTATAATAGTTTAAATTAGTTAGCTAGTATGCTTCAGAATTTTAGCAGGTTATATCTTAGTTAAATTAAGATAATAATATTTATATTATATAATTCAAGAAAGGGCTTAAACCAGAGGTTTAAGAAAAACTAATCTAAATAAAATAGCTAGGAATTCTTAGCAAGATAATTAAATAAGTAATTAAGATTAATAATAAGCTATTTAACTTTAATATTAGGTATAAAAATTAATTAGATAATAAGTACCAAGGCAACCAGAGAACAAGTTAGTATAATATTAATAATAAATAATAAGTACAGCTAAAGAGCCAAGGATATAGTAATTCTTATAAGCTATAATTAATAGAACTAGACATAGCTTAATACTAAGAAATCCCTAAGAAAGAAAGAGAATAATATTAAAATAATAAAGTATATTATAATTATAAAAAACAAGGCTATATAACAAGGGAATACTAATTAGGCTAATAATAGAAAAATAATAATAGGAAACTATAGAAGTAATTAAAAACTACTTATAAAGAAGCTAGAGATACTTAGAATAATAATAAGAGTAAAAAATCTAAGGCAGATCTACCAGTCAAGAAATTATATATAATCTATAAAATTAATTAGTTAAATAAATCTATAGATCTAAGTAATTATTAGTAAAGTAATAATAATAACTATAATATAGAGAATCAAAGCCATCCTAATAAAGAGAAAGAAATAATAGAGTCTAATAATAAAAGTAATAAATTCTATATAAGAATAAATAGGTCTGATAAAACTATTAATATAAATAAGCTAGTTAAAAAGAATAAATTTCCTAGTATAATCTGAGATGATATTAATTTACTTAATAAAGAATTTAATACTCAAGCAAGAGATCTAAGGCTGAGCTTAAAAACTAATACATCTTAAAATTCTCTAGAACTAGAGAAAACTATAAAAGAATATTATAAAAAAGCTAATATATAAGATATTATATAAGTATTAGTTAAGCTAAGGAAGTAATTAATTATAACTAATAGAATTAAAGAACTTAATAAAGTTATTAAGATAAATATTTATAATAGAGTCAGGAATTATATTTACTAAAATCTAGAATACTAGAAAAAAACTAATAAATTATAAGAAACACACTAATAGAAGTATATATAATATTTAGGAATATAATATATGTAATATTAAAAAGATAATATCTAGTACTATAATAAACTTATAAAATTTAAGTATAAATAATATTCTAACTTATATGAATACTATAACTATGAATAATACTTATATATCTATTTTAGGACACACCCATAATACAAGGAACTATTATAGATAGTATGCTATAATAAATATTACTAACTATATAATATAAAAAAGGCAGTATCAGGATACTTATTAAAAATATTAAAAAGTATAGATAGATAAGGAATAATATACCTATATTAGGATTTATAATATTCTTGTAAGAGTTACCTGTATTACTTATATTATAAATATATAATATAAATATAGTGTTATAATAACAAGTATAGGATGTATTATAATAATAAGTTTATTAGCACTTACCTACTATAATTATTATTATATAAGTAAGTACTAAATTAGTAAAATAAAAAATAGATTACAGTAACAGGATGGGGAATCTATATTAAGTTTATTATATAAGTATATAGATAAGTAGCCAAAGTAATACTTAACTCTAGAATAACAGGTAACTTTATAAACTCTTAATTCTAATAGAAACTAGATATTAAAGGTATTAAAAAAGCTAATCTAAAACTTATTACAGGACTAAATAGTAAAAACTTAGGAAATTATCTTATAGTTAAATCAGGACTAACTTCTATAATTATATTTAGTTATTTTAAATAAATAAATTTTAATATGACATGATTAAGATAGTATAATATAATATTAAAAATCCCATGGCTCAGGGATTATAATCTAGAAATTAACTAGAAAATAAGTAGTCTTTAGTTTATAAATTATAATTATCTAAAATAAGAATAAATAATAAGAGTATCTAAGTCTTAATAGTATACTTAAAAGTAAGGAGCCTGAGTATTAGCTAAGAGATTTAGAGATAAACTTAATAATAATTATATAATATAAGTATTAGCAGTAATAAAGCCAAGTTACTAAGACTAGTTAATAATATTACTAGGATAGGCACTGGATACAGTAATAAATTATTATAAAATTATAATATTAAGAGAAGTCACTGAGAGACCTATAGGTAAGAAACTTAATACTAGTAATATTAAAATATAAGTATTAATAATAATAAAATAAATTATTATATTACAAGATTATAAAAGATTCAGGGAATTATTTAAGTAATCTAAAAATCTTAAATTACTAGAGTATAGGTCATATAATTATATTATTCTAATTAAAGAAGAAAAATAAGTAGTATATAAAAAAATCTACCTAATATTAGAAAGAGAATTATAGATACTATAAATATATATTAAGAAATAATTAATAAAAAAAATAATTTAACTATCAAAATTACTAACAGGATATAGTATCTTATTTATACTAAAAAAAAATAAAAGTCTATAACTATATATAAACTATAGATTACTTAACCAAGTTATAATTAAAGACAGGTATATATTATTATTAATTATAAAAATATAAGACAAGCTTAAAGGAGCTAAGATCTTTATAAAACTTAATATTACTAATATATATAATAGGCTATATATCACTAAAGAAGATAAATAAAAAATAGTATTTAAATTAAAATATAGCTACTATAAATATTTAATTATATTATTTAGTCTTATTAATATACCAGTATTATTTTAGAGATTTATTAATAAAGTACTAGGAGAATTACTAGATATGTTTATTATTATATATCTTAATAATATTCTTATCTTTTTAAAGAATCTTAAAAAATATAAGATATATATTAAATAAGTATTATAGAAGCTATAAATTATTAAGCTATAATATAAATTAAAGAAATATAAATTTTATATTATAGAAATAGACTTCTTAGAATACTAGATATTTATAAAGAGGATTTATATTAATAAAAATAAAGTTTAGGTAATCAGGGACTAGCTATAACCAAGAAATCTTAAAAAATTATAGTAATTTATAAGATTAGTAAACTATTATAGGAGATTTATTTATTACTATATATATAAGCTAGATCCACTCTTTAACCTGATAAAGAAAACAGGGGACTTTAACTAGATAAATAATTATTAAAAAGTATTTAAAGATATTAAATATTAACTTATTATTATACTAGTCTTGATATAATATAATCTAGAGAAAAAAATAATAATTAAAATAGATATTTTAGATTATATTATTAAAATAAGAATAACTTAATCAAGAGATAATAGCAAGCTAAAACTAGTTATATTTTATTTAAGGAAACTGATCTAAGTAGAACTAAATTATAATATTTATAATAAAGAATTATTAGTAATTATTACTATATTTAAAATATAGAGAGTTTATCTTAAAGAAGTAAAGTAATAAGTTATTATTAGAATAGATCACAAGAATCTTATTTTTTTTATAATAATTAAAGAGTTAATACAGAGACAGGCAAGATAATTAGAAATATTATTATAATATAATTTTAGAATCTAATATTATAAAGATAATAAGAATAGCCAAGCTAATATACCAAGTTAATAACTAGATTATAAGCTAAAGAATAAAATTATTAAATCTATAATCCTCAAGTAATATAAGAATAGATTATTAATATATAATTATTAATAACTAGTAGGAACCATGAAGATCAAGGATAATCTAGTAAATAAGTTAATTTATAAAATAAAAAAAGATAAAACTATTTAAGAGATACTAAATAACTTGTAAATAATAATAAATTAGTTATAAATAAAAATAGATTAGTTTATATATATAGACTTATTTATATATCTTATTATATAAGACAAGAGATTATCAGAATATATTATAATAAACTACTTTAAGGATACTTTAGAACTAAGAAAACATGTGAATAAATTACTTAGAATTATTATTAGTCTAATATATAAAAAACTATATAGGGTTATATTTAAAATTATAATATTTATATATAGGACAAGCCTGTGAGGTACTAATCTTATAAAAAGATATAGTTACTAGACATGCTAAAATAACTATAAGAATAGATAATAGTAGACTTTATTAGATTATTACTAGAATCCTGAGAATAAGACATGATTACTATTATTATAAATAGATTAATAAAATATATCTAGCTTATATTAATAAAGAGTATAATAATAGCACAAGATATGACTTATATATTATTATATTATATTATTACTAATTATAGAATACTGTAGAAGATTATATTAAATAAAAATAAGCTCTTTATATTAAAATTTTAGAAATTATTAACAGATATTATAAGGATTAATTATTACTTAATAATAATATATCACCTATAAGTAAATAATTAAATAGAAAGAACTAACCAGACTATTAAGTAGTATCTTTAATATTATATTAATTATAATTAAAATAATTAGGAATAATACTTATTAATAATATAATTTATATATAATAATACAGCACACGTAACCATACAGGAGATATTATTTTATATAAATTATAATTATTACTTAAAGATATATAGTAAACCCAGGAACAAGGAAATTATATTAGAATAAGTAAAAGAAATAATAAAGATACTTAAAATATTATACTAGTAATTAGCAAGAGATATTAACTTTATAAATATAAAGATAATGATTTATTATAATAAATACTATAAGAAAGAGCCTAATCTAAAAGAGAGAGAAAAGATATTTCTACTTTATAAAAATATTAAAACTAAATAATTAAGTCAGAAACTTGACTACTAAAAATTAGGACTATTTATTATTAAAAAGAAATTAGAAATAGTTAATTATTAGCTAAAACTACTAGAATTAATACATTATATACACCTAGTCTTTTATATCTTATTATTAGAATTAGTACTAAAGAAAAGCCAAATTATAACAAGAGTAGAAATTAATAAAAGTATTAAATAAGAATATAAAGTTAAGAAAATCCTAAGAAATAAACAAGTTAGCAGGAAACTACTTTACTTAGTTAAATAAAAAAAATATAATATCTTAGAAAATATATAAAAGCTTATTAAGAATTTAACAGGCTGCTATTAGCTAGTTTAGTAATATTACTAGTAAATAAATTAATACTTATTTAAAAAGAAAAATTATTTATTACCTGAGAAAAACTAGAGATATCTAATATTATAGTAAGTTAAGTATTATCTTAAGTATTAGCTAGATAATCTAGCTCTTAAAGATTCTCAGGACTTAAAGAATTCTTATTATTAAGTTATTTTATAATAAAGAAGTTATAGCCAAGTATCTAGTTATTATAATCTTTTAAAAATTATTCTTGCTTTCTTAAACAGAGGATCTTGAATATAACTTATAATATTTTTTAAGAATATTCAAGTTATTACTTTTTAGCTTTAACTAAATTATTAGCTAGATACTTTCTATTCCTCTTAAGAGATTCCTATTCTTGTTTATTATATAATTACTTTATATACTTTTATTTATAATATATATATTTAGTATAGTTCTTGCTCTTCAAGTCTATAATATAATTAATATTATAAGAAGAACAGGATTTATAAGAAATATTAATAACAGAGCTAGTGGCAAGAATAGAGTTATATTAATAAAGATAATTATACTTTTAAGTATTATTATTTACTAGTATAATAATATTAGCATAAGAAAAGGATTAATAGATTTTAAAAACTATAATTAAGAGAGAAATATATCTTTATAAGTTTCAAGGACAAAATACTAGAAAAGAAGAGAGTAATATTATAGAAACCTAATAAGATTAATATTCTATAAAAGGTGGCACAGCCAGGCAGAAGCCTGATATTAATTAATTAATATAAGAATTAGAATCCTTGTACAAGAATAACTATAAGTTATATAATATAATCACCTACTCCTAATGTGAGATGGAGGAGTAGTTATATAATATAATTATTTATTTTATGTCTATCTCTAGGGAGTAGCCAGAGGAGTAGGTACTAAGAGAAATATATAATTAGAGTAACTCTAGAAGTGATTATAAAGAAGTTATTATAGAAGTAGCTAAAAAAGAATATATAAGAACACTTATTTACCTATATTTATAGTTTAATTAGTTATATTTAATAACACTCTTAAGTCTAAGTATATAGTTCAAGTCTAGTTTCTACTTGTTTATACTTAATCTAAGTAATTAGGTTTTTATACCTGATATATCTTACTTCTCTTATTATTTATTAGTTATCTTTAGATCATTAGATTACTTGTTAATTAATATAGTAGCATGGCTACTATATAAGGCCTCAGGTTAGTACAGAACCCCTTGTTAATAACTGATAGGAAGACCACAGGGCACTCTTCACCCTGAATAACCCAAGCCACCAATGCTAGTACGGCAGAAGCGAGAAGGGATCCTAGGGTCTTGACAGTCTGGAATCTAAAGAATTAGATAATAATTTATAATATAATCATATTTTTATAAAATATTTGATTACAAGATTATATAGTATTAATATATAATAAATATATATTAAATTAATTACAGTCTTTGATTGCAAAGATATATAATAAATTTTATAATATTAAAAATATTTAGATAGTTTATTAGAATAATTTTCCTGATCTATATCTATATTAAGATTAAGTTATATACTTAGTAAAGCCTCTTATAAAACTTAAGTATAGTCTTTATAAATTCAGGTAAGATATATTATATATAAAGATCTTTAAAATTAGATTTTTATATAATTTTTTATATCTTAATAACTTTATCTTATAAGAGCTAGTAGTAAGAAGCTACTAGATATATCTAAGAAATAAAGTTTATTTAATTAATTATAAAAATAATAATTTTAATTAAGATATTTATATACTTATTATCTATTACTCTCTTATAACTAAATAGCTATTATATATAGAGCTACCTGCTATAAGCATGAAGATAATTAATTTATTTAATAATATTATATACTAGATATTAATTAGACTAGTACTAGTCAGGATCTACAAGAGCTTAAATAACTACGTAGTAGTAGTAGTAGTAGTAGTCCTTATTATCCCTGGCTTTATTATAGCTTTTATATCACTAGTTTTACTTTTTTATATCAGACCCACACCTTCTTATATAATTATACTTATTTATACTTACTAGTTCTTATTAATATTTATAAAGAATCTAATCCTATAATTATTATAAAATATATTTTTTAATTTTTATTATACTTATTATTCTTGACTTATTATTATTTTATAATTCTTACTATTCTTTACTTATTATTATTTTATAATTCTTATTATTATAAGATTTATTATATAAAATTATTTAAGCAGGCCTGTCTTTATTAAGAACTTTAATCTTAATATAATTATTTTCAGGTTATTAATTAGCTTCTAGAATTATATATTAATAGGAGTCTATAGCTAGTTAAGCCTATAATATATTTTAATTTAAAATCTAATTAGGAGTAAGTATATTATAAGAATATATTATAAAATCTAGTTTTTAAAATTATATTTATATTATATAATATTCTATACTCTTATCTAGAAGAGATACTAGTTTAATCTAATTTTCTTAATCTAAAGTTATATAAGTATAAAGAAGATTATTTTTTATAATTTTTTTAATACTTAAGTATCTACTTGCTTAAAATTATAATAAAATATTTTATTAATTAATTAGTTTATTTTTTTTCTTATATAACTTCTTACAGGTCTTATATTTTTATATAAATCTTATATTTAATTATAATTCTAAGTTATAATTAAATTCTAGTAAGTTTTTTTACTATAAATCTTATTTTTTATTTTTATATACTAGTATAACTTTATACTAGAATAATTTCTTATAAGATAACTTAGTAAGCTTATTTATTTTCTTATTTTTAAAAATCTTTTTATAAGCAGGAATCTACTACAAGATCACTTAGATATCTTATATTTTATATTATTATAACTTATCTAAATATTCTTATAAGAAAGCTTAACTAGATATTATATAGGACTTAAGTAAAGCTTTTAATCTTATTTAATTATTTAAAAATATAATAATCTTTTTATTTATCTATATCTTTTATTATATTATATTTTAATATTACTTAATTATATCTAGAATTATACTAATTATTTAAAGCTTAATTATATAAATTATTATAATTATTTCTAGTTTTAAATAAATCTTAATATAAGTTATAAAACAAGATATTATAATTATAGTTCTTATATAATCTTAATATTTACTTTTATTTATATATATAATTAATAATTTTTTTTTTATTTTCTTAAAGGCTTTTTATACTTTATTTTATTTCTTAATAATTAGTTTTAGTAATAATTATTATAAAGAATAAAAAAATCCTTGCTTATTCTTTTATTATTTAATTAAAATTTTTAAAAAAGCTTAAGTATTCTTATACTTTTATTACTTTTATTTTTATAAAAATTATATCTCTTAATTATTATTTATTTTATAATTAATTTTTTTATATAAAGTAAGAGAGAACTAGTACTAGTCTTATTTAGATATAAATAAGAGTTTCTTTAATAATATATTATATCTAGATATATATAAGTAATAAGTATAACTTAGTATTTAATACTTTAGTTATAATTATTTAAAAGTCTCTATTAATAAGATATATAATATATTTTTAAATAAAGATAAACTAGTAAATTACTTAATTATAGTCTCTAGTAATTATAAATTCTAGCTAATATTATATAACCACCTTATAAAATATTTATAGGATTATTATTACTTAGTAGATTTATTATATAACTATAAGAGAGATTCCTTATATAAACCTAGTAAAGCCTTATAAAATTACTAGACTAGTATTTATTTTAACTATAATCTTAGCCTAGTACTTATAGAATATAAGCTCTAGATCTAGTTATAAGCCTAATAATTTTATTTAATTATAAAGAGCTAAATTCAAAAATTATATTTATTTTAAGATTAATAAAATACAAGAGTTTATACTTAGCTAGTATAAATATTAAGATATATTATATAATTTATATATTTATTTTAATATAGATAACCTATAGCTTCTTAAGTATTTCTTATTTAATTTATCTTATAATTATTATAATTATATTATTTATCTAACTAAATATAATAATATTACTCTTTAAGTAGACTATTATTAGATATATATTATAAAATAAATATAAAATTAAAGAGACAGAGAATCCCTGTAAAATTCTTATTAATATTAATATTTTATTTAAGATATTCTTAGGTATATATATATATATACTTTATTTAATTAGAAATAACTTTATTTACAGGACTAGCTACTTAAGTTATAATTTATATAAATTATTTAATAAATACTAGTAAGTTATATTATTATATACTCTTATAATATTAAGAAGTAAAATATTAATTATTAGATTATTATTATCTCATGTCCTGTAAATAAAGTTAAATAAGATTTATATAATATAATTAATAAAAATATTCTAATAATTATTAAGATAAGTTAAAAATAAAAAAGAAATATTTCTTAACTATATAACTAATTCAGCAGGTAATAATAATTTCTAGTATTTTTTTTAGAATATTTAAGAATATAATTAAATAATAAAATTTAGATTATTAATAATTTTACTTTTCTTCTTTTTTATAAAATATTATAATAATAAAATATTAGAAATACTTAAGACTATATTTTATATAAATATATATATTAAATATATATTTAAGCATGTCCTGTATCTCTAGTAAATTAATAATTTTATATTATAAGTTATTTAAAATATTATTATTCTCTAGTACTTTATCTACTATTATAAAGATAATTATAATAATAATCTTATAATATATAATAAGTAGGAACTTTATAAGTATAAAATATAATTTAATACTAATATTAGATAGGTCTACTAGTAAGAACTTTAGAAAGAAGATATTCTAATAAAGCTTAGTTTTTTTTACTAGAATCTCTACTAGAACTTTATCTAGACTATAAAATAAGAAAATAATATTTTACTTATAAATCTCTTCTTATTATTATACTTATTTAGCTAATTATTATATATTATAAGACCTGTCTTTAATAGCTTCTTAAATCTAGTAATAATAATCTTATTATAAAGTTTTACTAATTATTCTCTTCTTATAATTTTAAGTTATTATATATTATTATTATATAACTAAAATATAAAAATAAATATACTCTTTATAAAGCCTGTATACTTATTTTATTACTTTCTTATAATTCTTATTAAAATTAAAATTAGATTATTTATAAAAATTAGCTCAGGAAGTAAATATATTAATAATAATTTATATTATAATTATAAATATTATAATTTTAAGCTTAATTTAGTATTTTATAGTTTTTATATAATTATTTATTATTATTTCTAGAGAAGTTATAATTAGGGTTCTATTAAGATTCTAAGCTATATTTAATAAAAAAAAATTAAAAGAGATTAATTTAATTATAAGATACTTAATTAAAATCTTTTATAGAAGCTTATTATTAATAGTTTTTTATTTATAGTATTTTAGAATCTAGCTTAAGAATACTTAGATATTAAGTATTATATATATTAGCTAGTAGTCTGATTTATATTATATATTATTAGCTTATTATATATAAATAAGCTAGTTAAAGAATATACTAGATATATATAAGATTAATTATAAAGCTTTACTAGTTTCTCTCTTATATTATTATAATCTTATTTATAATAAGTATAAGATTAAACTTATTTATAATCTTTAATAATCTCTTTATATTATAATTAATTATAATCTTAGATCTTTTTTATATAAGATAATATATTTATATCTCTTATAATTATATAATTTTTAATTAAGAATTAATCCTAGTCCTAAAATATATATAAAACTTTAAGCTTACTTTAAAACTAGTTAATTATAAGATTTTATTACTTATACTAGTTTAAAATAATTATTTAGTTTTATACCTAGATTCTTTAATATAATAAAATAATATTATAACTTATTAAGCGCCCTGGTAGGTGGCCTATAAGTTATATTCTAGAAAGTAGTTATTATATTTATTATTATTATTATTAAGTAGCCTGATAGAATTAGTATTAAATAAAAGTAAATAGAGCTACAAGTAACTAGTTAAGGATTAAGCCAAAAAGGGCTTGATTTAAGTAAGAAATTTCAAGAATTTGATTAGTAATCAAAGAGATGTTTGCTTAAATAACTACTTAATTATTAATAAAGATAATTAGATATTAATAAGATTTATTTATAACTAGTTCTAGGGCCAGAGCAACCCCTGCAAGCTTAGCTATATATATTATATAAGTAGTTTTCTTACTAAGTAGTTAGACTGTGATAGTCACTATAATAATTATATTTAATACTAGTACTACTACTGCTCTTATATCTTCTTAATAATTATTATTATTAGTATAAGCCCTGGGTATATAAGATAATATATTATAATATTATTTAATAGTCTTCTCCTGCATGACTATAATAACTATACTTAATAATTATTTTAATAATAAGTAGCTAGTTTAGATTCTTTCTAAGATCTCTTAATAATCATCTCTTTAGCTAATATAAAAGAGATATAATAAAATTAATATTAGATTAACTAGGATTCTATATAGAAACCCTGTCTTTAATAATATATAATATTTAATAAAAAATAAGATTAAGATTTATAAGTAATTTTTCTTAGTAGATTATTTAATAAAAATTTATAATAATAATATATAAAGATATATCTCTAGTATAATATAAGATATAATCTAAAAGACTCTAGTAATTTAATATAAAGCTTTATATTAAATACTTTTAAGAATTCTTATAATTTTAGTTTTAATATTTTTATATCTTTATAATTCCTGAATAAGTTATATAAAGCTTTTAAAAAGAATTTATAAGATAGGTATTATAATATATATATATTAAAGATTAGTTAGCAAGATTTTCTATATAAAGCTTATTATTAAGATAAGTATTTTTATAAGCTAGACTACTTGTATATATATATAATCTAGATAAATAGTTTTAAAAAAATCTAGATTAAGATAAACTCTGAGATACTACAGGCTCTTAATTAATTATATAATAATTTCTTTAATATATAGAGATTAGTTAAGTTTTATATTATTTAAGTTATTCTTATATATAAGATATATATATATCTTCTCACAGAGAATAAGTAGTTATTATTATATAAATTTCTTAGAATAAAAGATCTAATAAATTATATAAATAAGTTTATATTTAATTATAAAGAACTTAGATTTATAGATTTATTCTTATTACTTATATTTTTTAAATATTTTATATAAATATATATAGTTCTCCTGTATAATAATATTTTATATAAATAAATAAATATTATTAATATATTTAAGAGCTAGGATCTATTCAGGTATATTTTTAAATAAATTAATATTATAAAAAAAATAAAAAATAAATAAAAGAGAAAATTCCTAAGAAATTCTTATAATTGTATCTAATTTAGCTAAGATCTCTTTTTATAAGAGAATAATTATATAATAACTAGCTAGAAAGCTAGTAATCTAGTTTACCAGGACTACTAGTATATAGTATTTTTATAAATTATATAAAAGTTATTATTAAAAAATATTATTATAAGTTTTAAAGATATTAAGAGTAAGTAAAATAATTATTAAATAATTATTTTACTAGGTTATATAAATCTACTCTTATAAAAAATATAAAGTATACTTATAAAAGTAGTTCTTATAATCTCTAATATAATTCTAGAATAAGAATATATATTATTTAATTAAGTAATTAATTTATAAAGTAATAATAAACTTAAGTATCTTATTAATTATATTTAATAATATAATAAATTAGTAATTCTTTAATTTAATAAATTATCTTTATTTAGCTTATAAAGATTTATAATATTTAAATAATAAAAGTACTTAAGATAATATCTTATCTATAAGTACTAGTTAAAGATATAATTAAGATATAACTTTATTATAAGAAGTATCTATTATAATATTTTATTTAATAAATTATCTAGTTCTAAGGTCTTATCTAATATAATATATAAAATTATTTTATAAATCTTTAGAAAAGAGATTAGGGATACTAGTAATAATAAAGAGTATTTATATCTAGTAATATTAATTATATTTATATTACTAATTTTAAGAAATAATATATATTTAACAAGCTCTGCTTTCTCCTTTATATTATTTATCTAGATATTTATATTTATATTAGAATCTTAAAATATAGATATATATATAAATTAAAAAGTATCTTATAATTATATTTATTAGTTTAATTATTAAGATTTATTTAGAAAGATAGAGATCTTCTCTACTTTCTCTTAATATATATTTCTTTATAACTTAATTATCTTTTAATTTATTTAATACCTTATTTATTAAAACTTCTCTTATTCTTCTCTAATTTTAGTAAATCATATATATTAATTATTATACCTATTATACTTATTACTTAAGTCATTTTATTATTAATATATAATTAAGTCTAGTAAATATAATAATTATCTTTTCTAATATAATTATATTAGTTATAATAGTCAGGGCCTCTACTAGTCTCTTTATTTTTATATTAATATTTATAACTATTCTTACTAGAAATAGAGTAATATCTAATATTTACTAATAAAATGTTTAGTTTATAACTATCTAGTCTTATTAAATAATTTTTAAGATAATTATTAACTATAGGTCTAGCTTGGTTAAGATAAGAATATAATTTATTTTATAATATTATTAATCTTATTATAAGTTATAGCTTATTAACTAGTCTGCTAGCTAGGGTATAACTTATACTAGATTAAGTATAATATATATATTAGTCTTTTTATAAGTAATTATATTAATAAGAAGCAGGAGTTCTAGCTTATAATTTATTATAATATTAATTAACTTATTAGCTTATAAATTACTCTTATTAAATCTCTATAAATTTTATATAAAATAATATAAATCAAAGTCTTTTATTATTAGGTATCTCTTATAAGAGCTTTTAATAAGTATTTAGTATAAATTTTATAAAATTTAATTATATTCTTAGTAAGATATTACTCCAGGATTGTATATATTATATATATAAATAATATTTATATATAGATATAAGATTAGTATACTTAAATAATATATATAATATTAAATTATCTATAACTTTAAGTATTTTATATATAAAAAAATATACTTATAACTTCTTTTCTTTATAATCTTAAATAATAATATTTATAATTTATATCTTCTCTTTTAAAAAAAAATATATTATAACTAGCTTATTAATCTAGTAGTTAAGTAGTTAGTTTATAAGACCTATAATTTCTATAATAATTTTTAAATTAGTTCTAGTATTCTTGATATATAGAATTATTAGAGTTATTATTTATAATTATTATAATTATTTTACTTAGCTTATTTTTAGACTTCTTATTAAAAGTCTTTCTTAAGTTATAATATATTAATAAAATCTTATTAGGTCTACTATAAACTAGTAGCTAGTAACTATTTTTATATTTATAATCTTTTTATTTACATATTATTTCTTAAATTAAATAAAGTTAAAATTATCTTTCTTAAAAATTATATTTTATATCTAACTTTATCTTTATTTCTAGGAAGTAGCTTAGCTTTTATTATAATTTTCTTATTTATAATTCTAGTTTTATATTATAATTATTTTTTATTTTATTTAGGATCTTATCTACTCTTATATCTTAGATTATAATTCTTATAATTTTACTTATAACTTTACTTATAATCTAGTTTAAACTAGCTAAGCTACTAGAATATAATCTAATATAATATTTATATCTTAATTAATTTTATAGATATCTCTCTCTTCTAGTTATTTTAATTATAGAATTTTAGAGAAATAATACACGCCTATAATTTATTATATATAGATTTATTTAATCCTAGTCTTATAATACTTATACTTATAATTAAATATAAAGTATATATTCTAGTAAAAAGTATATCTAGTATATTATTTATTATTCTTATAAATATAATTATTAATATTATATATATTAGTATAATAGATATATATACAGGGCTTCTAGTAATAATAAATAATATATTTATATTTCTAGTAATCAAAGTATTATTATATCTACTACTTATAATTATACTAGAAGATCTTATAATTTTTATTATTTAGAATTACTTCTTAATAAATTAATATATTCCTAGTATAATTATTATCCAGCTTAATTACTAGTATAAAGAGTTTATTCTTATAAGTAACCTATTTTTATAAATATAATTACTAGCTAGAAGATATTATTAATAAGTAACTACTTTATTATTATTTATTAATTAGACTTATTAAAATTAATAATCTTTATATTTATATAATACAGGATTACTATATAATCCTAATATTTAATTATAATATTTTTATTAAGAGTCTTTACTTACAGGATCTAGATTTAATTAAGTTATTTTATATTATTTAGATAATATAAGATTAGGATTATATTATTACTTACTAATATTTAATTAATAATCACTTTATAATAATAGATTATCTAGTCTTTTATCTTTATAATAATATAATTTATATAATTTATAAGTCTCTAATAATTATATTAATACTAATTAATTATAAAGCCTGTAATTCTCTAGATATATATTTCTAGATTTTTTATAAGTAATAATAGTATAGTAATCCCAGAGAAGCTACTTATAGTTATTTTATTAAGACTAGTTATATTAATATAAGTATTACTTATCTAGCCTAATATCTAGAATAACTTAGATATAAATATAACTCTGTGATATAAGACCTATAAAGAAAATATTTATTTTAATTTCTAGACTAGTCTACTAGTATATATAGATTAGTACTTAATTATATTAATAATCTTAATTATCTAATCTTATTATTTCTTTTAATTATAGATTATAATCTTAATATCTTATAAATCTTATAATAATATATTAAAGAATAAGACTTATAGAATTTTTATTATTAGGAATTTAGATACTTCTAAGATCTTTTTAAATATAATTTTCAGAAGATTATAATCTCCTGAGACTTTTAAATATGTTTTTAATTACTTAATATTCTTAATAATTATATTTATATATATATTTATATTTTTAGTGCTATGGTTATCTATATCTAGCTATATAGTTATAATTATAGGAGCCTTCCCACTCTTTTTTTATAATATCACAGTCATGAAGTATAGAAAGTCAGGAAAAAGGGGCCAGATAGGTTCTGGGTGACATTAAATATAACTATTTAGGGTCTGAAAACTTAAAAATAATAGTGGTGTGACTTTGATTAGGTCACTGAGTCTCCTTCCTAGGGTTATAATATAAGACTTATAAATAAGATATTCATTCTAATCTCTAGATTAGCTTATTAATATATATAGATTAATACTTAATTATATTAATAATCTTAATTATCTAAACTTATTAATTTTTTTAATTATAAATTATAATCTTAATATCCTATAAATCTTATAATAATATATTAAAAAATAAAGCTTATAAAATCTTTATTACTAGAGATTTAAATATTTTTAAGATCTTTTTAAATATAGCTTTTAGGGGGTCATGATCTCCCAGGATTTTTAATATATTTTTAATTATTTATTATTTTTAATAATTATATCTATATATATATTTATATTTTTAATATTATAATTATTTATATCTAGTTATATAATTATAGCCACAGGAGTGTTCCAATCCTTTTTTTATAATATTATAATCATAAAGTATAAAAAGTCAGGAGAAAGAAACTAGATAGATTCTAGGTAATATTAAATATAACTATTCAGGGTTTAAAAGCTTAAAAATAATAGTAGCATGACTTTGATTAGGTTGCTGAGTCTTTTAACTCTAGATAGTACTTAGCTCAGCGCTTTAATTAATTATAAGAGTCTAGTTAATTATAAGAATCGGATTAGTTATAAAGACCTGGGTATAAAACTAAGCCCCAAATCAGGCTAATATCTTATAATAAAAGAAACTAAGATAAAGAATCTTTTTTACTTTTTTTTATTATAATCTTATATACAGGGTACTTCAGCTAGTAATTTAATATACTTTTTTTTAATTTATATATTTCTTTATTACTCCTTTTTAATTTAGATCCTGCTTAATTAAGTATTCTTAAGTTAGATATTTTATTATACAAGTCTTATAAATATATATTTAATTAAAATATTAAGTATAAATATATTTAGGTTTTTAATACTTATAATAAAGCTTACTCTGGTCTACCCTATTAATTTCATTAGGTCGGTCCACAATTTGCCCTAATTGCCACTATGCCCATATAGGATTCTGCCGATTTTTGCCACTGATCATGAATATATATATATTCCCTATATAAAAGCATATATAGCATCTAAAAGCAGGTATATCCCCCTTCTGTATTAACCACAGCTTGATAATACTTTGACATAGAAATAATTAAATCCCTAAGTAGATTCTCAGGGACTATATCCTAAGCCTCTTATACTTACTATTATAAAATATCATATTCAGGTTAATTATCCCTAGGATAGTACTTTTAAATCTATTTCTTTATCTAATTTTATACTATTATTATAAGATTTGAATCAGGTAAAAAGGCAGGCTAAAATATAGGCTTTATATTATACTTTATAAGATCTTAAATAATAGCCTAATTTTAATAACTAGAAATTCTATCTTATATAAAAAAAAGATATTAATTATCTTATTAAAGAAGCCTTAGATATCTCTTTATAAGAGAAATCATGTATTTATAATAAGATTTTATATTAATCTTATCTTATTTTTTCTCTTAAAAGAGATATAGTTCTTTAATATCTTTATAAAATAAAGACTAAAATATCTAGTTTCTTTTATATAATAAAGTAATCTAAAAAAATATCTTATTAAGCTCTTCTCTAGATTTTTAGATTACTTATATACATGTATAAAATCTTTTAGTAATCTATATTTTATCAGACTAAAGTATAGAATTTTATTACTTAATTATCTAATTAATATACTTAAGCACCTATTAAAGTTATATATACTTGTTTTATTTATTAAGAAGAGATTTTTAAAAAGCTTTATAATATTTATAGCCTTGTTTCTAAAGTATATGGGTTATTATATCTTTAGATACTAAAAAATTTATATATCTTATAATTCTAGTATAAGAAAGATAATATGTGAACTTAGAAGATCTTATAAAATCTTTTATTTTATTTATCTCTTCTTTAAAGAGCTTAGAGGGCTGCCCTTTAGCTTTATGTAGTATTAGAATATAAGCTTAGCATATATATTATACTTGTTAGTAAGTAATATAATCAAGAGTTCTAGTAATTACTTTATAGGTGTAGCCCGTGTTATACCAAAGGGTAAGGATTCACAACTAATCATCACGCGTTAAACAAGGTGAGTATTCAACCTCGGGTAGAGGAGAAGGAGTCATATTAATAATATAGAGGGCTGCTTGGTTGGTAAAGAAGGTGAGTTGGTAAAGGAGGTAGGTGGTATAGCCTCTAGGGGTCCTAATTAGGAAGGCAGTCATTTAAAATCTTAGTGGTAATTAGGGCAAATTGTGGACCGACCTAACAAAATTAATAGGGTAGACCAGAGTAGACTATATCTTTTTATAAAACTAGTTAGTATCTAAAGTATAGGACTTCTAGATAATCCTTGATTAATAATCTAATTAATAATTATAAGATTAATAAATTTAATTATTATTAAGCTCTTTTACTATATTATAATTTAACTAGCTATTTTATATAAATAATCTTTATATTTAAATCTTATATACTCTAGTTTACTTATAATAACTTTATAATTGCCTTGATTATGATATTTAAGATAAATAAATTAGAGTCTTATAAATTATTATTTTTTATATAAATATATAAATAAAAATCCCAGGTCTATAAGTCTTTATCTAGCTATTTATATATTACTTAATAATTTTTATCTTAATTAAGCTCTAGATCTAAAGCTAAAGATTACTCATTATTAGCTACTTAATAATAATAAAAATTATTAATACTAGTATTATACTAATCTTAGCCTGTATTATAATTTCTTAAGCTTGTTTTATTTTTTATAAAATATTAATTATTTTTAACTTATAAAACTAATCCTAGATTTCTTGATTTTAAAATTTAATTTATTATCTTATAATTCTTAATAAGTTCTTAGATTAGAATCTTAAAAATAAAAATATAACTAAAAATTTCTTATAAAAAAAGAGTTATAATATATAACTAGTCTTAATATTATTAATTAGCTTAAAAGATTTATTATTAAGCTACTAATTTTAATAAGAATAATATATTTATTTATTAAATACTTTTCTTAATATTAGTTTTAATATACTTTATTTATAATTATATTATTACTTTAATAATTAATTTACTATATATTATAGAGAAACCCTAAACTAAAATTATTTAAAGTTATTATTAAATTATTTATACTAATTTAAAATAGCTATTTACTATACCTAGGTTCTTTAATATAATAAAATAATATTATAACTTATCAGGTATCCTAACAGGCAGTTTATAAGCTATATTTTAAAAAATAATTATTATATTTATTACTATTACTATTAAATAGCCTGATAAGATTAGAAGTAAACAGAAGTAAATAGAGTTATAACTAGTAAAAAAATAAGCTAAAAAGAGCTTGATTTAGGAGAGAAATTTCAAGAATTTAATTAATAATCAAAAAGATCTGTTACCTTACACTAGAGATATATTTTTATATATTATTATAATAAATCTTTATTAAATAATTTATCAAGAATAATTACTTATAAATCTTAATCTTATTATTTTATTAAATATTATAAGTTATTCAAAACAGGGTTCTTATATAAAATCTTAATTAATTTAATATAAATCTTATTATATCTTTCCTGTACTAGCTAGAGAGATAATTATTAAAAGATTATAGAAAGAATATAGATTAATTACTTATTACTAAAATTATTTATCTAGTAATTATATTATTTTAATAAAAGTTACTAAGTATAATTATTATAATTATAAGAAAAAATAATTAAATAATATTATTATATATTAACTTATATACCCAGGGTTTATACTAATAACAATAATTATTAAAAAAATATAAAGATAATTATAATACTTAATATAAATTTAATTATAATCTTAATTATAATCTTAGTTATAATAATCTAGCTATTTAATAAGAAAACTATTATAATATATATATAATTAAGCTTATAAAAATTACTCTAGCTCTAGAGCTTATTATAAATAAACTTTACTAATATTTAATTATTTTTATTAATAATTAAGTAATTATTTAAGTTCTTATAAATTCTTACTAGTACTAGTCTAGTTAATATCTTATATATAATATTATTAAGTAAATTAATTACTTTTATATTTATAATAAGTAACTTTATATATAATAATTACCTTGTTATATAAGAATAACAGGTAATAAGTATATAAATATCTTAATTTAAATTATTATTATAACTTTTTAATTAAACTTTATTTTATAAACATATCTAATAATCTCTCATTACTAATTATTATAAGATAAAGTTATTAAAAAATGAAAAATTATATAAGAATCTAGCTCTAAAGATCTTTATATATAATAAATCTTATTAAAACTTATAAAGAATATACTTAAGTTTTATATTTAATAAAGTCTTTTATAAAACTTAAGAAAATTACTCTAATAAGTTATTTTAATATTTTTAATATTATAAAATTTATTATATACCCCTATAGTTAAAGGCTATAATTATTTTAATATATAATTATTATATATTAATATTATATAATCTTATAATTAAATCTTTTATAAAAATATAATTATATTATAAATTGTTATTTAATTCTTTGAATTCTAGATCTAGTATAATAAATATATTAGTATATATTATAAATATAACTTCTTAGCTAATTTAAAGACTTAAATAATATACTTATTATATAAATTTATAATAAGAGTTTTTAAATAAAGAATATAAAAGATATTTTATAAGAAGAGTAAAAGAATTTTTTAAGTAATTAAAAATTATAATTATAAGAGAACTAGTAAAATTATAGACTCTTTAAGATTAGTAGTATAAAATAATAATAAGAGATATTTTAAGCTTATATTAGATAATAGGCAAGCTTAACAAGGAAATAAAAGTATTAAAAGTTAATATAACTAGATCTTATAAAAATCTAGATAAAAATAAGCTAGTAGGTATTCTCTTACTAACAAGATTTATGAAGAAGGAAGTTATATTAGCTAGGATAAAAGAATATAGGATCTAAAGAGTTTATATATTTAGTAAATTATATTAGCAGTAGCCTAGCTGTTAATAGATAATTTTTACTATTCAGAAATAGGCTGAGATAAGCAAGTATGACCTAATATTATATTAATTATAATTAAGATTTTTATAATTAATATAAAAAAAACTTGAAAAATCTTTAACTTTTTTTATATGGTGGAAATTTATAAATCTTTTTTAGTTATAATTAATAATATTATAATTAAAGTACTTTTTTTAATTATAATTAATATTTTTACTAAATACTTTATATATTTTTTTAATAATTTATATAATATTACTAGATATATTAAGAATCTTATTATTATTTTCTTAAGTATAAAAAAATTTATTATTCTTAATTATAATATATAAGTTACTTATAAAAAATATAATAATAAGTTAAATAATACAAGTAAGATATAACATATAATATTAATTTTAAATAATTTAAAAAAGTTTAAAATTATAAATTTTTATTAAATTAAAAATAAAGCTATTTTATAAGAGTAGAGAATATAATATTATTATTATTTATATTATTTATTATTATCTTTAATAAGTAATTATAAAGATTATACTTAAAAAAAACTAATAATATAATAATTATAAGAAATTTATTTATATAAAAGCTAGATACTGGTCAAACGTCTAAAATAATCTTATAATAATTTGTATTTTTTATTAAAAAATATTTTATAAGTATAAGAAATCTTTTTTAACCTGATCTTATTTAATAATCTAAAAGAATTAATATCTTATTAATTACTAAAAATTATAAGAAAAATTATATATATATTTTATTAGATAACTTAAGTAATCTCTTCTTAATATACTTTTAATTTGATATATTTAATTGATAGGATAATAAGATAATTAGAAAATTGATTATTTATTTCATTTATTAAAATCAAATTTATTTAATAATTTAAAAGAATAAATAACAGGTAATAATAAAATAAAAAACTTAACTAAAAAAATCTTATTTATTATAGATAATTATAAGACTAGAAAATAAAAGTTATTAGTATTAATTAATATTATAAAAGAGATTATTTTACTAACTTTTTATTAAGTATTTAAGTTATTCTTTATTTGAATATTTGTAAGCGGCGGCTGCCGATATCAGGGAGGGTTGGGAGTAGACGTTGTTTAGGCGGCTAGTCCCCTACTTGTCAATGGATGTCTCTACGAGGGGGTGGAACGTGGAAAGTTAGGTATAGTGTAATTCAAAACGAATCGCTAGGGTCCTCTCCCAGCGATTCTCTCAGTCTATTATAAGCGGCGAGTACCCGTCAGTTAGACGTCGGTCCGCTATCTACCCGCAGGGGTGTCCTATATCCGCCTTTGCCAAGCCGAGCGCTGAGCCTGCATTTCTAGTCGTGACAATATTATAAAAAAAGACTTCTTTTGATAATTTCTTTTAAATATAATAACTTATTAAACTAGTTCTAAAATTCTCTATTAATCAATATTGAAATAAATAAATATATAAGATATAAAAGATATGAGATTCTATCTAGAAATTTTATATAAAAAACATTTTTCTTAATTAAATTAAATAAATAGTTTTTTAGTCTTTCTTTACTTTCAAGCCTAGATAATAATATTTTATTATTTTTAAAAAATAAAATTTTTTATTTAATTACTTAAATATTAAATAAAATCAAGATCAGGAGTAAGAGAATAAAAAAAATAATTATTAATAATTATTTAATTATTAATAAAGTATTAAGAAATTAAGAAAAATATTACAATAATATTATTTTATAAATATAAATTAAGAGAATTATATTAATTTATTATAATAATTAAAAACTTTTTATTATTAATTATATAAATAATAAAGAATAAAAAAAACTAATATTTAAAAGTTATAATAAGAAGAGAATATTCAATAAATTAAAATATAATTTATTGAATATTTATAATATAATAATTATAATTAAGATAATACTAAAGTATAATATAGTATATTAATAATTATATATATAAAATATTATTATTATTATTACTTAATTAGATTTAAATCTTTTTCTTGATTATAATTAAATTCTTATAATTAATATAAAGTAAGTTAAAAAAATCTTTTATAATTTTCTTTAAATTAATAAATATTATATTTATAGTTAATATCTTTATAAATTATAATTACTAATTATTAATTGAGAAACTTAGTAATATTTACTTAAGTAATAATAATTTTATAATATTAATTATTATAAGTATATTAAAAATATAAATTTTCTTATTAAAAATATATAAAATCACTTATATATTAAAGTATTATAATTATAATTAATTAATTTAATATTTAATATAAGATTTTATTAAAATCCTAAGATTAATATAAGTAATATAAAATTAATAATATAATTATATATATTTTGAACTCTATATCTTAATATAATAAGAACTTTTTATAAAAAATAAAGATTTTATTTATTATATTTAAAATAAAGAAACTCTAAAGTTGATAAGATAGGATTAATTTATATTTATTTTAAATATTTTTTAAAGAATTAAATATTCTTTTTCTTATAAGTTTTAAAGAGATTAATTTAAATAATGAAGTTAACCAGTAGTTAACCTGACTAGAATCTTATGTTACGGAAACCCAACAAGGTTAATACCCCATGAAGATGGCATAGCCAGGCAGAAGCTTAATACTAATTAATTAATGGCAGGATTAGAATCCCTGATAAGAAGAATATATAAGGTATATAACTATATACTCAGGTATTTACTTTAGAAAATATATAATAAAGTATATATAGTCTATAGATAAGCATGCTAATTAAATATATTTTATCATTTACTTTAAGAAGTATACAGAGAAGTATATAAATAAGAATATATAAGAATACTTATTTACCTGTATCTATAATTTAATTAGTTATATTTAATATATAGTTCAAGTCTGAGTATATATTTAAGTCTAGTTTTTACTTATTTATACTTTACTAAGTATTAAATATATATACTTAATATATCTTACTTCTTCTCTTACTTATTAATTATTTTTAGACTATTAGATTATCTTGTTAATTAATATAATTAGTATAATTATTATATAAGATCTTAGATTTATCTAAATTTATTATTAAATTATTAATAAGAAGATTACAGGGCGCTCTTTATCTTAAATAATCTAAATTATTAAGTATTAATATAATAAAGTTTAAAGAGATTCTAGGATCTTAATATATTAAATACT
Source organism: Aspergillus campestris IBT 28561 (assembly GCF_002847485.1). Taxonomy (NCBI): domain Eukaryota; kingdom Fungi; phylum Ascomycota; class Eurotiomycetes; order Eurotiales; family Aspergillaceae; genus Aspergillus; species Aspergillus campestris. The sequence goes on from NW_020194354.1 coordinate 37,285, forward strand.
AGTTAATATAAGTAAAATCTTAGATTAACTTAAAATAATTTAAAAATATTATTATATTAAATAATAATAGAATAATTATATTAATCTCTAGAACTAGTAATAAAAGTAGTTAAGATAAAATTAATATTAGATTAACCTAATTAAATATTATAAATATAATTAAGTAACTTTAAGTATATATTATAATCTTAGAGAGATAACTTATAACTTAAACTATTAAAGTTAAAATATTGAAATTATTTAATAATACTTGTTCCAAGCTTTATATATTCTTAATATAAATAAATATATATATAAAAATAAATAGAAAGTTGCTACTAAGATAAATAAGATAATATTTATTATTATATATTTATTAGGTTTAATATTTAATTAGTTTAAATTATTTATTAAAGATTTTTAAGATAATATTAAACTAGATTAAGATAATAAAATTAAAAAAGTATTTAAAAATTATAATAACTTTAAATAAAAACTTAAGATAATATTTAGAGATATTAATTTAATATAAAATATAAAATAAAAATTATAAAAATTATAATAAATTAAATTAGTTAGCTAGTAATATATCTTAGAATTCTAGTAAATTATATTCTAGTTAGATTAAGATAATAATATATATATTATATAATTTAAAGATCTTAAACTAGAAGTTTAAGAGAAGTTAATTTAGCTAAAATAATTAGATACTTTTAATAAGATAATTACATAAATAGTTAAAATTAATAATAAATTATTTAATTTTAATATTAGATATAAAAATTAATTAAATAATAGGTACTAGGGTAATTAGAGAACAGGATAATATAATATTATTAATAAATAATAAATATAATTAAAAGATTCAGAATAAAATAGTTCTTATAGATTATAATTAATAAAGCTAGATATAACTTAATATTAAGAAATTCTTAAGAAAAAAAGAGAATATTACTAAAATAATAAAAATATATTATAAGTATAATAAATAAGATTATATAATAAGGGAATATTAATTAAGCTAATAATAAAAAAATAATAATTAAAAATTATTTATAAAAAAGCTAGAGATATTTAATATAATAATAAAAATAAAAGATTTAAGATAAACTTACTAGCTAAGAACTTATATATAATTTATAAAATTAATTAATTAAATAAATCTATAAATATAAGTAATTATTAATAAAGTAATAATAATAATTATAATATAAAGAATTAAAATTATCTTAATAAAAAAATAAAATAATAGAATTTAATAATAAAAGTAATAAATTTTATATAAAAATAAATAAATCTAATAAAGCTATTAATATAAGTAAGCTAGTTAAAAAAAAAAATTTTCTAGTATAATTTAAGATAATATTAATTTAATTAATAAAAAATTTAATACTTAAGTAAAAGACTTGAGACTAAGCTTAAAAATAGATATATTTTAAATATTCTTAAAATAAGAGAAATTTACTAAAAAACATAATAAAGAAGTTAATATATAAGATATTATATAAATATTAGTTAAGCTAAGAAAGTAATTAATTATAATTAATAAAATTAAAAAGCTTAATAAAGTTATTAAAATAAATATTTATAATAGGATTAGAGATTATACTTATTAAAATCTAGAATATTAAAAAAAAACTAATAAATTATAAGAAATATACTAGTAAAAGTATAAATATTATTTAGGAATATAATATATATAATATTAAAAAAATAATATCTAATATTATAATAAACTTATAAATCTTAAGTATAAATAATATTCTAACTTATATAAATAAATACTATAATTGTAAATAATACTTATATATATATTTTAAGATATACTTATAATTTATGAATAATACTTATATATATATTTTAAGATATATTAAAAAGTAAATAATTTTTTATTTATAAATTATAATTATTTATAATAAGAATAAATAATAGAAATATCTAAGTTCTAATAATATACTTAAAAGTAAAAGACTTGAGTATTAGCTAAGAGGTTTAAAAATAAATTTAATAATAATTATATAATATAAATATTAGTAGTAATAAAGCCAAGTTATTAAGATTAATTAATAATATTATTAAGATAAATACTAGATATAATAATAAATATTATAAAATTAAAATATTAAGAGAAGTTATTAAGAGATTTATAAATAAGAAACTTAGTACTAGTAATATTAAGATATAAATACTAGTAGTAATTAAATAGATTATTATATTATAAGATTATAAGAGATTTAAAGAATTATTTAAGTAATCTAAAATTCTTAAATTACTAGAGCATGAGTTATATAATTATATTATTCTAATTAAAGAAAAAAACAAGTAATATATAAAAAAAGTTATTTCATATTAAAAAAGAAATTATAAATACTATAAGTATATATTAAGAAATAATTAGTAAAAAAATAATTTAATTATTAAAGTTACTAATAAAATATAATATTTTATTTATATTTAAGAAAGATAAAAGTTTATAATTATATATAAATTATAAATTAATTAAGTTATAATTAAAGATAAATATATATTATTATTAATTATAAAGATATAAGACAAGCTTAAGAAAGCTAAGATTTTTATAAAACTTAATATTATAAATATATATAACTAGTTATATATTATTAAAGAAGATAAATAAAAAATAATATTTAGATTAAAATATAATTATTATAAATATTTAATTATATTATTTAGTCTTATTAATATACTAGTTTTATTCTAGAGATTTATTAATAAAGTACTAAGAGAATTACTAGATACTTTTATTATTATATATCTTAATAATATCTTAATCTTTTTAAAAAATCTTAAAGAATATAAAATATATATTAAATAAATATTATAAAAGCTATAAATTACTATATTATAATATAAATTAAAGAAATATAAGTTTTATATTATAAAAATAGATCTTTTAGAATACTAGATATTTATAATAGAAATTTATATTAATGAAAATAAAGTTTAGATAATTAAAGACTAATTATAATTAAGAAATCTTAAGAAATTATAATAAGAGATTTATTTATTATTATATATATAAGCTAGGACTATTCTTTAACTTAATAAAGAAAATAAAAAACTTTAACTAGATAAGTAATTATTAAAAAGTATTTGAAAATATTAAGTATTAACTTATTATTATACTAATCTTAATATAATATAATCTAGAAAAATAAATAATAATTAAAATAAATACTTTAAATACTATTATTAGAATAAGAATAACTTAATTAAAAGATAATAATAAGTTAAAATTAATTATATTTTATTCAAGAAAATTAATCTAAGTAAAGCTAAATTATAATATTTATAATAAAGAACTATTAGTAATTATTATTATATTTAAAATATAAAAAGTTTATCTCAAAGAAGTAAAAGAATAAATTATTATTAGAATAAATTATAATAATCTTATCTTCTTTATAATAATTAAAAAGTTAATATAAAGATAAGTAAGATAATTAGAAATATTATTATACTATAATTTTAAAATCTAATATTATAAAAGTAATAAAAATAGTCAAGTTAATATATTAAGTTAATAACTAGATTATAAGCTTAAGAATAAAATTATTAAACCTATAATTCTTAAGTAATATAAGAATAAATTATTAATATATAACTATTATGAGAATAATTCCCTTATTATTCCATGGAAAAGGGATTAAAAAGTTTTTGCTTATAATATTATTTTTGCCTCTAAATTATCTCTCGTATATTTCTATTTAATTCTATATAGCAAGAGATTTGTCTATAAATATAGTGATTCAAATCCCTTGAATCACTAGAAAAATTATTACTCTATTACTTCTTGATTCTATCTATTAGTTTGATTATTCATATATATATATGTCTTGAGTCTTCTTAATCACTTGATCTCTTTATTTGATTATATCTATCTTATTCACTATATCTGAGTTAGTGAATATCTTCAGTGACTATATGCTTATTCACTATTCTTGGACCACAGAGTCCAACAACTATTAATAGCTAGCAGGAATTATAGAAATTAAGAATAATATATTAAATAAATTAGTTTAAGAAATTAAGAAAGATAAAATAATTTAAGAAATATTAAGTAACTTGATAAATAATAATAAATTAATTATAAATAAAAATAGATTAGTTTATATATATAGACTTATTTATATATCTTATTATATAAGACAAGAGATTATTAGAATACACTATAATAAATTACTTTAAGAATATTTTAGAATTAAGAAAACATGTGAATAAATTACTTAGAATTATTATTAATTTAATATATAAAAAATTATATAAAGTTATATTTAAAATTATAATATTTATATATAAGATAAGCCTGCAAGGTACTAATCTTATAAGAAGATATAATTACTAGATATATTAAAATAATTATAAGAATAAATAATAGTAAACTTTATTAGACTACTTTTAGAATCTTAAGAATAAGATATAATTACTATTATTATAAATAAATTAATAGAATATATCTAACTTATATTAATAAAAAGTATGATAACTACACAGGATATAGCATATATATTATTATATTATATAATTACTAATTATAAAATATTAAGAAAATTATATTAGATCAAAACAAGCTCTTTATATTAAAATTTTAGAAATTATTAATAAATATTATAAGAACTAATTATTACTTAATAATAATATATTACTTATAAGTAAAAAGACTCCTAAAATCATGATTATATGGCTAGATATAAATAATTATAGTACTAAAAATATAAATATATATATAAATATAATTATTAGAGATATTAAATAGCTAAAAGTAGTAGTAGTAGTAGTAGTAGTAGTCCTTATTGTCCTGTCCTAGCTTGCCTATCTAACTGGCCGCTATGCAGGGTTGGGCGGAGTGTTACTCCGCCAGAGAAACCTACAGCCTATATAAGAGGTGGCCACCACAGCAGCAGCCAAGGAATATAAATATATTAAATAAAGAAAATAAATAATATAAATAAATACTCTGATAAGACTATATCCTATATCTCTTTACAGGAATAAAAACTATTAATTATTATATTAATTTCTATAACTCCCAAGATTATATAGTTACTATAACTTTATATATATTCCTGTCTTACTCCTGCTATTACTCTTATTTTTATTATTATATTTATTATTTCTAGCTCTTATTATAACTTTTATATTATTAGTTTTATCTCTCTATATTAAATTTATACCTTACCACGTGGCTATATTATATAATATTTATTAATTCTTATTAATACTCACAGGGAATCTTACTCTATATTTATTATTAAATATATTTTTTAATTTTTATTATACTTATTATTCTTCTTTACTTATTTCTATTTTATAACCCCTGTTATTATAAGATTTATTATATAAAATTATTTAAGTAAGCCTGTCTTAATTATAAATTTTATTATTAATATAATTAATTATCTTTAAATTATTAATTAGCTTTTAAAACTATATATTAGTAGGGACTTATAGCTAGTTAAGCTTATAATATATTTTAATTTAAAATCTAGTTAAAAGTAGATAAGTTATAAGAATATATTATAAAATTTAATTTCTAAGATTATACTTATATTTTATAATATTTTATATTTTTATTTAAAAAGATACTAGTTTAGTCTAATCTTTCTAGTATAAAATTATATAAGTATAAAAAAAATTATAAAAAATAATCTTTTTTAATACTTAAATATTTACTTATTTAAAGCTATAATAAGCTACTTAATTAACTAGCTAGTTTATTTCTTTTCTTATATAGCTTTTTATAGGTCTTATATCCTTATATAAATCCTATATTTAATTATAACTTTAAGTTATAACTAATTTTTAGTAAATCTTTTTATTTTAAATCTTATTCTCTACTCTTATATATTAATATAATTTTATATTAGAATAACTTCTTATAAAATAACTTATTTAATAAGCTTATTTATCTTCTTATTCCTAGAAATATTTTTATAAATAAAAATCTATTATAAGATTACCTAGATATTTTATATAATATATTATTATAATTTATCCGGGCATGTTTATAAGAAGATTTAATTAAATATTATATAAGATATAAGCAGGGCTTTTAATCCTGTTTAATTATTTAAAAAAATAATAATTTTCTTATTTACTTATAATTTTTATTATATAATATTTTAATATTACTTAACTATATTTAAAGTATTATTAATTATTTAAAGCTTTATTATATAAATTATTATAATTCTCTTTAATTCTAGATTAATATTAGTATAAATTATAAGATAAGATATTATAATTATAACTCTTATATAATCTTAATAATTATTTTTATTTATATATATAACTAGTTATCTCTCTCTTTTAGCTCTCTTAAGAGTAGTAGTAGTAGTAGTCCTCATTATCCTGTCCTAGCTTGCCTAACTAACTGGCCGCCATGCAGGGTTGAGCGGAGCGCCGCTCCGCTCGGAGAAACCCGCGGCCCGCGCGGGGGGTGGCCGCCGCAGCGGCGGCCGAGGAATACAAACATGTCAAACAAAGGAAACAAACAACACAAACAAAAATAATGAGACTTCATCCCGCACCTCCCGCAGGGGTGAGCAACTCCAACCACCGCGCCAGCTCCTGCAGCCCCCAAGAAACCATGACTGCCGCGGCTTCATATACATCCTTAGCCCTCGCCAACATCCTCGTCCTCGTGTCCGCCTTCCCCGGCTCCGCTGCGGCCCCCGTACCACCGGTCCCACCCCTCCGCGTCGGACCCGCGCCTCACCGCGCGGCCGCGCTTGTTCGCACTCGCTGGTTCTTATCGACGCCCGCAGGGGACCTGGCCCTGCAGCCGCTGCAGGGTGCGTCCTTCAATCTTCACCACGCTCGTCGTCCTCCGCTCGCCGCTGTTTCGTGACCCCCGTCGCTGCAGGATCCACCGCGTAAAACTGCCCGAGCAGGCCTGTCTTCACCAAGAACTCCGCCACCGGTATAGCCGCTTTTGGGTCGTTAATCAGCTCCCAGAACTGTGTGTTAGTAGGGATCCGCAGCCGGCCGAGCTCGCGGCGCATCTCGGTCTGAAACCCGGTCAGGAGCGGGCATGCCATGAGGATATGCCGGGGGGTCTGGTCCCCGAGGTCACATCCACACCGCGCGGTATCCCGCACCCCTATCCGGGAGAGGTACTGGTTCAGCCCGATCCTCCCGGTACGAAGCTGCATGAGTACTGAGGAGGTTGCCTTCCGCAGCCCCTTCCAGTACTTAAGCGTCTGCTTGCTTGGGGCCGCGATGAGGCGCTTTGTCAGCCGGCTGGTCCGTTCCTTCTCCCACGCGGCTCCCCACAGGTCCCACGCCTCCGCGCGGATCCTGCGTTTGGCCGCGGCTCCGAGCCACAGCTGGTCCCTGGTGAGTCTTTCCACTCCAAACCTTATCCTCCGTTCCCGCGCGCCGGCGTGGCTCCGCGCCAACGCGACGCCCCGCAGGGCAGCCTGCTTGGCGAGCTCGTCCACCTCCTCGTTCCCGGGGATCCCTTCGTGGGCGGGTATCCACCGCAGGGTCACCCGGATACCCTGCGTCTCGCACCACCGTAGCTTGTCCAGGCATTCCCGTAGGAAAGCTTGGCCGGACACCATGCGGGGCTTGAGCAGGGCTTTCAGCCCCGCCTGGCTGTCCGAGAAGATGGTAACCCCTTTGTCTACCCGCGTCTTCCACCGTGTTATGTTTTGGCACTGCTTGACCATGCCCAGGGCCATGTTGATTGCTTGGAGCTCGGCCGCGTAGACTGTCGCGGCTGTCTCCGGCCCTAGGTAGGTCTTGGTGCAGGTCGCAAGGCAGGGCACCGCAGCCGCGGCCCCTACGTGGCCCTGATAGCCGCTCCCGTCCGTGTACATGACCAGTTGTCCCTCTCCTTCAGCCTTCTCGGGGGCTTCCCGCGCGTTGTCCCGTTCCTCGATGATCACCCCTGGTGGCGGTTGCCACGGGGGCTGAAGGAATGCTTGTCTGCTCTCCCACAGCCCGGCCAAGGAACCCGGGGGAGCTTGCAGGCATCCTCCCGCTCCCGCTGCTTCCGCCTCCATGGGGGTCACGCCTCCCAGTTGTTGTTCACTCCGGGGTCGGTTCCCCCGCGCGGAGCGGGGGAGGGCCAGTGCCGGCCCCGTCCGGACGCGAATCAGGTTCTCCTTGACAACTTGTTGCATTTGAATACGTATAGGTGGTAGGCAGAGCTCCACATTGAGCGCCTCAGCTGCGGTAGTTCGAAAGGCCCCACTGATGAGGCATGCCGCGCGTTTCTGGATGGAGGCAAACTGGCGAGTTGCTCGATCGCGGTCCTTGGCAGTCATGGACCCCGGCTGGTACCACGCGGCCACCCCGTAGAGCATCTGCGGGATCACCACCGCTAGGTAGATCTGCCGCATGGCTACAAGGGAGGTTCCCCACGTAGACCCAGCGAGGCCCCGTAGGGCCACCAGACTGGTTCCCGCCTTGGCCACGGCCTTGGCCCGGTGCTCGCGGAATGTGAGCTCCGGGTCAAGCCACAGGCCTAGATACCGCTCCGCTCCGGTGGACGCGGGTACGGTGGCCCTGCTCAGCCGGAGGGGGCTGAACTCTGGGGCCGTGTCCGCCCTCGGATTGACAAAGTGCAAGAGCTTGTACTTGGCCGGCGCGAATACCGAGGCATGCCTCGTGGCCCACGTATCCGCCTTGGTGCAGGCGGCCTGCAGCTTCCCGAGCGTTTCCCGCTCGGTCTGCCCAACAGCCGCCGTGGCCACGTCGTCAATCCAACCAAACGCGGTGGTGTCGCCCTCCGAGCAGGCTGCCACCAGACACGCGTTGTAGAGCAGGTATAGGATTGGGGAGAGGGGGGACCCCTGTGGGATCCCTGTTGGTGTTAGTATTCTGTCAGAGGTGCCCTCGGGCATACGTATGCGCGTACTTCGTCCGGTTAGGAATGACTCTATCCACGGGACCAACCACCCGAGCCGTAGCTTGCGTAGATTATCCAGTAGACGCTGGTGGGCCACGTTGTCGTACGCCCCCATGACATCAAGGAGTAGAACACTTACCACTGGGTTGCCACTACCCCATGCCCCGCGGATAAAGTCAAGCAGGATCTGCATGGCGTGGTCGGTAGAGATGCCCCGGCGGCCGCCGAGGTGGGTTGGGGGTAGAAGAGAGTATTCCTCAGCCGCGTAGCTAACTCGGCGGGCAATAATAGCTTCTAGTGCCTTTCCTAGGGTGTTTAGGAGTGCAATCGGGCGGTAGGACTTGGGCTGCTGGTAGTCCCGCTCCTCCCCCCCTTTGCGGAGCACCGCGGTGATAGAGCGCTGGAAATGCTTGGGATTATATCCCGCGTAGACACACGCGTTGAATATATACCCGAGCACGTCCTGCACCTCTGGTAGGTCGATAATCCTATGCCACAGGCTATTTGGGATACTATCATCCCCTGGTGCTTTGTCTGCCGCCGCGGAGGTGATCGCGGTGGTGATTTCATGGCGTGTGATAGGTGGGAATTCTATGGGTGCGGGATACGGTTCGGTGCCGATATCAGACAGGTCCGCCGGCGGGGGCTCCGGGAAGAAGGCGCCCTGGTAGAGCTTGGCCTTCTCCGCCGGAGTCTCCGCCATGGTCCCGTCCGGGCCGCGGAGCGGGGGGGTGACACCCTGCTCGTAGGCCCCTTCCCGCTGCCGCGCCCACTTGGCCAGGCGCCACATTCCGCGGGGCCCGTCCTCGGTGGCTTCCTGCACCCGGCGGCGGTGGCCCCGCCGCAGGGCTTTGCTGACTATCCTCTTCTTGCGGTTCCGAGCCACCGCGTACCGCCGCCACGCGGCTGGGGTATGGAAGCGGGTATACTCCCTGCGGAGCCTGCGTGCCCGCTTCACGGCTTTCTTGCAGTCCACGTCGAAATCAGGGTTGGACCAGCCGCAGGGGTTGGCCCACGGGGTGGACGCGTCGATGGCAGTCCGTACTGTGGCCATGAATGCCGCGGTTTCGAGCTCGATTCGGTGTTTTAGGCCCTCCGCATGGCCGCTGGTTCCCGTGCTCGGTAAGGCTGTGGCCAGGGTCCCATCGGGGTTCCGAGCCACGCCTGGCGGGAGGGGGCCAAGGGGGATTGGCCTGACCACGAGGTGCTTGGTCAGGGTCTCCCGCAGGAGCTTGTCATCGGTGGCCTTCCAGTTGCGGCGTTTCAGGGTCTGGCTCGGGGGTGCTTGGATATCAAGCACCGTGCGTATCGGCCAGTGGTCCGAATCATGTTGTATATCATCAGCTCGCTGTGTGTAGACAAGCCGGTTGAAGAGCCCGCTGGATATATATGTGAGATCAATCGTGGAGCTCTGCTGGTTTCTCTCCCAAGTTACCACACCCTCATCTGTGGTCAGCGTGAGGTTGAATTCATCCGCAATCTCCAGCAGTCTCTCTGCGTCATGGTCAATCCTGGTCCCGGGGCCCCCCCATGCGGGGTGGTGAGCATTCATATCCCCGATGACCACGTGGTCCGTGGTCAGGGGTCGGCCCCGATCCCGAGACGCGTGCAGAGCTCCAAGCTCGCTCCGGAGCCGGTCGATCGTGGGGCTCTGCGGTTGATTATATATATTATGTACGTAGAGAGTCCGCTCCTCCGCTCCGCGGTGGTACGTAAGCTTGAGCCATTGGTAGTCCTTTGATATTACCCGCTGCGTCCACGAACCAGGGTCAATGCGCTTGGACACGAGCATGCAGACCCGTGCCCGGTCATCGCCCCCGTGGTCCCTGCGTTTGGGGTAGAGCAGCTGGTGGGACTGCCGGGCTGGCTGGTGCGTGGTTTCGGTCATGGGATTGGCCCATGGTTCCTGTATGGCAATGATATCAGCCTGCAGGACCTTGGGGTCCCGTAGGAAGGTTGCCATGACCCCTTCACGGGCCTTGCGTGCGTTGTACTGGATGATTTGCATGGTTTTAGACATTATTGTCAATATTGTCTGGGTGGCGCGTCTCTTCCTGCGAGGCCCCGCGGCCCTGGCATGGGGTCGGTGGCTCGCTGATTCCCTCCCAGGCATCCATATCTGCTTCCTGCGACAGGGGGTCTGGCGATTCAAGTGACTGGGGTAGTTCCGGGGCCTCCGCCGCTGGGGCCGGCGGGCCTTGAACTGCGCCATGAGCTCGTGGTACTGTTCACTTAGGGGCTCCCTGTCCAGCTGGGTTTCCCTATATTGGGTCCTTTTCGGGGGTTCCCCCGCGGTTCCAGGGGAGTTCCGGGTCCTCTTTTGGGAGATACCGCGCATGACCCGCTCGGGGTCCGACATCTGCGTGGCCAGGGGCCCGGAGCGGGTCGATCGGGCTGATTAGGACCGGCTGGCGCTGGCAGCGGACTCCACGCGGGTAAGTTGCCGTGTCGGCTCCGGCAGGCCTCCCTCGGAGGTGGTCGAGCTTTTTGACTTCGGCGGTCGTCCGCGGGGTTTAGGGGCGGGCGTGGTGGTCGCGGTCATAGGTTTCTTTACCTCCCGCTGCGCCATTACCTCTTCCGTGGCCCGGGTCGCAGGGGACTCCAGGTCTGGGCCCATGGCGGGTCCGTGGTCCCAGGTCCCTGCTGGCGCGGGCTCGGGTCCCGCTGCCTCAGGTTCCCCTGACTCGGGTTCCGCCGGGTCGAGTTCCGCTGGCTCGGGGCCAGTTGGAACATGGTCACCAGTGGGACCCGCAGGTTCCGGGCCCTCGATTCCCTCCATGCAGTCATGGTCGCCGGGGGTCAGTGGCACTGGCTCCTGTCGGGGGACTGGGGCCGCTTTGGTCGGGGCCTTTCCTCTTGATTTCGGGCCTTTTGCCTTCGCGGAGCTTTTGGAGCTCCGGGCAGTGCTTGGCTCGGGGCCTTGGTTGGCCGCAGGGGCCTGGGTATAGGACCGAGCCCTGAATCGGGCCGGTACCTCATGATAAGGGGGACTGAGACGGAGGACCTTCTTCGCCTCCTCCGCCGCAGCCTTGCGTACGGGGCACTTCAGGCTGGTGGCCCGGTGTGCCCCCTTGCAGTTCGCGCACTTTTCTACTGCTGTTCTTCCTTGGTTCGGGTCCTGCTTGGCCGAGCACTCCCAGGTCGGGTGTCCAGCCGCGCAGGTCCCGCAGATATATGTTTGACTGGGACATTGAGCGTGGACGTGTCCGGGTTTCTGACACTTGCGGCAGAGCTTAGACCGCGCCTCCTTGCAGAAACGGCTGGTGTCTAGGGCCTGGGACTCCCAGATGGTCTTCTGGTCAATGGCCTGGTTGGCGGCCGTGGGACTGGTGAATTCGATCACCACCGAGCCCTCTCGCTTGCCATCCCGCGGCTTGACCAGCCACCCCACGTGGATGATCTTCGCACCTGGTTCCCATGTGCCCTGGTTTGCCCGCAGCAGCTCCGTAGCCACCTTGACCATGGCATCCGGGGTGGTCAAGTCCATGCGGCGGATCGGGACCCCGTGGGCCACCACGCCCCACGTGGGCACGCGGACGAAGGCCCCGGGCCCGCAGGCCTTCACCCAGCTGTCCGCGTGTTGCTCGACGATTTCCACCTCGGCCGAGCTCCAGACCCGGAGCTGGAGATCACCCGACGGCAGCTGCTTGGCGGCAATGAAGGCCGTCGATGCCAGTGCTGCGCTGACGTTGGCCCTGGCCGCGGTCTCCCGGGCCCGTTCCATCTCCCGCAGGATGTTGGCCGCCCGCATCTTGCGGAACCGGTCTCGGGTCCCTTGATCTCGGAGCTTGACCACCACCTCGCAGTCCTCAGCGAGTTCCCGGATCGGTATCCCGGGGGTGGAGGTGTGGCCGGAGGATCCTTGCGAGGAGGGGGCTGCGGCGTACGGCTGGTCCTGGCGCCACTGGCCAGCCCGGAAGCTTCGCCACCGAGCCGCTGACTCTGATGAGATCGACGTGTCTGCTTGTTGGGCGCTTTGCTTGGTGTTGGTTTCAATACGCTTCATAGACTCCTCCATGGTAGCAATGCGGCCATGCAGGCTGGCGTTGTCTGCCAAGACCTGCTCCAGAGCCGTGAAAACTCTTTCCATGGCCGCGTTGTCGCCCCGGTGGGCGATTTCTTGCACGCTGCGGAGGAACCCCAGGCTAAAATTGTCCGGGGCCATCGCTGGATTGCTCATACTGGTTTGAAGCAGCTGTTCAGCCGCTATACCCAGGTCCTTCAACGTGGTGAAGTGGTACCGTGGCCCATCAGGCGCCCCGGCGGGCGGCCTGCGGGCCACGTCCTGGGGGGTAGCCACCGCGTTTACCACCATCGCCACCGAATGGCCCGATAGAATCGGTATCAAACGGAAGCGAGTGGAGCTACGAGTAACTGGTGAAAAGTTGAGCCGAAAAGGGCTTGATTTGGGCGAGAGATTTCAAGAATTCGATTGGCGATCAAAGAGATGTCTAGCTCTCTTAAGAGCTTTTTATATATTATCTTATTTTTTATTAATTATTCTAGATAATAATTATTATAAAAACTAAAAAAATATTTATTTTTTTATTTTTTTATTAAAATATTTAAAAAAGCTTGTAAGTATTCTCTTGCTTTTATTATTTTTATTATTATAAGAATTATATTTTTTAATTATTATTTATTCTAGAGTTAGGTTTCTTATATTAAATAAAAAAAAATTAATACTAGTCTTATTTAAATATAGATTAGGATTTTCTTGACTATTTATTATATCTAGATATATATAAATAATAAATATAACTTTATATTAAGTACTTTAGTTATAATAGTCTAAAAGATCTTATTAATAAAATATATTATATATTTCTAGATAAAGATAAACTAGTAAGTTACTTAATTATAATTTTTTATAATTATAAATCTTAGCTAGTATTATATAATTACTCTATAAAATATTTATAAGATTATTATTACTTAATAGATTTATTATATAATTATAAGAGAGATTTCTTATATAAACTTTATAAGATCTTATAAAGCTACTAGACTAGTTCTTATTTTAATTATAATCTTAATCTAATATTTATAAAATATAAGCTTTAAATTAAGTTATAAATCTAGATATTAGTTTACTCTAGTAAATATAGATATAATAATTTTATTTAATTATAAAAAGTTAAGTTATGAAATTATATTTATGTTTAGATTAATAAAATATAATAATTTATACTTAGCTAGTATAAATATTAAGATATATTATATAATTTATATATTTATTTTAATATAGATAGCCTATAGCTTTTTAAGTATTTCTTACTTAATTTATTTTATAATTATTATAATTATATTATTAATCTATCTAAATATAATATTATTATTTTTTAAATAGATTACTACCAGGCATGTGTTATAAAATAAATTAAAAATAAAAAAAAGAAAGAATCTTTATAAGATTTTTATTAATATTAATGTTACCACCGCTGATTCTGCCAAGCCGCCCTGGGCGGTCAGCTTGTTGTCGTGGTAGGGCTTAGCCCCTTGCCCCCCTAATCGGGACTAGCCCATGTTCGTGTATTTCAGTAGCCCACAGGGCCCACAGACTTAGAATGGGACATCATCTTCATCTTCCCACCTGACCATAACAATTAATATCTTATTAAAGATATTCTTAGATATATATATATATATATATATATATTTTATTTAATTAAAAGTAACTTAATTTATAAGACTAATTATCTAAGTTATAGCTTGTATAAATTATCTAGTAGATATTAATAAGTTATATTATTATATATTCTTATAATATTAAGAAGTAGGATATTAATTACTAGATTATCTTAATTTTATATCTTATAAATAAAGTTAAGTAAGATTTATATAATATAATTAATTAAGATATTCTAGTAATTATTAAGATAAGTTAAGATTAAAAAAAAATATTTCTTAATTATATAATTAATTTTATAAGTAATAATAACTTCTAGTATCTTTCTTAGAGTATTTAAAAATATAATTAAGTAATAAAACTTAGATTATTAATATTTTAACTTTTTTCTCTTTTTATAAAGTATTATAATAATAAAGTACTAAAAGTACTTAAGATTATATTCTATATAAATATATATATTAAATATTTATTTAAGCATATTCTACATCTTTAATAAGTTAATAATTTTATATTATAAGTTATTTAGAATATTATTATCTTCTAGTACTTTATCTGCTATTATAAAAATAATTATAATAATAATTTTATAATATATAATAAGTAGGAATTTTATAAGTATAAGATATAACTTAATACTAATATTAGATAGGTCTGCTGGTAGGCGCTTTAAAAAGAAAATATCTTAATAAAGTCTAGTTTTTTTTACTAGTCTTTACTAAGATCCTGTCTAGATTATAAAGTAAAAAAAATAATTTCTTACTTATAAGTATTCTTTTACTATTATATTTACTTAGCTAAGTATTATATATTATAGTAAAGAAGTAAGCTATGTTAGCTAGAATAGGAATAGATATAGAACCTAAAAGCTTTGTATAATTAGTAATTATACTAGTAGTAGCCTGGCTGTCAACTAATAATCTCTACTACTTAGCAATAGGCTGACAGATGCAAGTATGAATAGATAAT
The DNA here is from genome assembly GCF_002847485.1 of Aspergillus campestris IBT 28561. Lineage (NCBI taxonomy): Eukaryota > Fungi > Ascomycota > Eurotiomycetes > Eurotiales > Aspergillaceae > Aspergillus > Aspergillus campestris. The sequence continues at coordinate 52,740 of NW_020194354.1, forward strand.
AATAATAATAATAATAATATAAGATATTATATAAAAGATTTTTATTATTTAATATAATATTTTATATATATTATATATTGAATACTTTTAAGAGCTTTTATAGTTCTAGTTTCAATATTTTTATATTCTTATAATTTCTAAATTAGTTATATAAAGTTTTTATAAAAGATTTATAAGATAAGAATTATTATATATATATATCTAAGATTAGTTAACAGAAATTCTTATAAGTTATATAATATAATTATATATATAATTTAAATAAGTAATTCTTAAAAGATCTAGATTAAGATAAGTTCTAATATATTATAAGCTCTTAGTTAGTTATATAATAATTTCTTATATATATAAGAATTAATTAAGTTTTATATTATTAGGATTAATCTTATAAATAAGTTAATTATAATATATTTTTTATAAAATAAGAAATTATTATTATATAATTATTTCAAAATAAGTAATCTAATAAAATATATATACAAGTCTATATTTTATAATAAAGAATTTTAACATGTATATTTATTTTTATTACTTATATTTAATATATATAATATATAATCTTATATAGTCTTTATATATAATAATACTTTAGATAAGTAAATAATTTTTATTTATATATTTAAGAGTTAGAACTCTCTTTAATATATTTTCAAAAAAAAATATATTATAAAGTAAATAAAAAATAAAAAATAATAAGAATACTTATAAGATTCATATAATTATAATAATTTTCTTAAAAAGCTTCTCTAATAAGATAATAATTATATATTATTTTATGAAAAAGCTTTTTATCTATTAAATTATAATTACTAGTGTATAATACTTATATAAATTATGTAAAAGTTATTTGTAATATATATTATTATGTACTTCTGAAATATTAAGTGTAAGAATATTATAAGATAATAATTTTATTATATTATGTGGATCTACTTGAATAAGAAATATAAAGTATACTTATGAAAGTAATCTTTATAATTATTAATATAATTCTAAAATAATAATATATATTATTTAATTAAATAATTCATTTTATTATAAAAATTAATTTTAGAGCTTTATTAATAATACTAAATAATATAATTAATTAATAATTTTTTAGATTTATATAATTACTCTTATCTAGCTTATAAAAGATTATTATATTAAAATAATCAAAGTATTTTAGATAATATCTTATATCTAGATATTAGTTAAAAAGATAATTAAAGATATAATTTATTTATAAGAAGTACCTATTATAATATCTAGTTTAATAAGTTATTTAATTCTAGTCTTACCTAGTATAATATATAAAATTATTTTATATATTTTTTATATAAAGATTTAAGGTACTAATAATAGATTAAGATATTTAAATCTTATTATATTTATAAGATTTATATTATTTATTTTTGGAAAGAAAATATACCTAAAAAAACTTATTTTTTTATTTAAATTATATATTATTTAATTTCTATTCTTAAGTACAAGAGTATATATAAACTAGAAAGTATCTTATAAGTATATTTACTAGCTTAATTATTAAAACTTATTAATAAAAATAGTTAGTTTCTTTATCTACTTCTAGTATATATTTTTTAATAACTTAATTAGTTCTTTATTTATATAATAATAAGTTTACTAGAATTTCTTTTATATATTATTAAACTTATTATATTTATTTTTTAAGTTATTTTATTTCTAGTATATAATTAATCTAGCCTAGTAAATATTATAACTATTTTTTTTAATATAATAATATTAATCATAATAATCCGGGTCTCTACTAATCGTTTTATTAAGGACTCAGCGATCTAATCAAAGTCATGCCACTATTATTTTTAAGTCTTTAAATCCTAAATAATTATATTTAATATCACCTAGAACCTATCTAGTCTCTTTTTCCAGACTTTCTATATTTTATAATTATAATATTATAAAAAAGGATAAGAAGGCTCTCATAGCTATAATTATATAACTAAATATAAATAATTATAGCACTATAAATATAAATATATATATAAATATAATTATTAGGAATATTAAATAATTAAAAGTATATTTAAAAGTTCTAGAATATCATAGCCCTCTAAAAACTATATTTGAAAAGATCTTGAAAATATTTAAACTCCTAGTAATAATAATTTTATAAGTCTTATTTTTTAATATATTATTATAGGATTTATAGGATATTAAGATTATAATTTATAATTTAAAAAAATAATAAGATCAGATAATTAAGATTATTAATATAATTAAATATTAATTAATATATACTAATAAGCTAGCTCAGGAATTAAAATAAATATCTTATTTATAAACTTTATATTATAAAGTTATATCTATATTTAAGTTATTCTAGATATCAGACTAGATAAGTAATATTTATATTAATATAACTAGTCTTAATAAGATAATTATTAGTAATTTCTCTAGAATTATTATATTATTATTACTTATAAAAGATCTAGAGATAGATATCTAAAGAATTATAAACTTTATAATTAATTATTATAAATATAATTATTAGAAATTTAGAAATTATATAAATTTTATTATTATAAAGACCAAGGACTAGATAATTTATTATTATAAAATAATTATTATTTAAATATTATTAAGTAATAATATAATTTCAATCTTATATTATTTAAATAATATAAAATAACTTAAATAGATCTAGATCTTATAAATAAAAATTCTTTATAAAGATATTATAATTAAGTACTAGAGTTATATAATAATTTTATATTATATAAATATAAAAATTATTAGCTTTAACAAGCTTAACTAATAAATAATAATAAAATAACTACTTACTAATAATTAAGCTAGATAATAATTATACTAGAAATATATTAATTTATTAAAAAGTAATCTTAAATAATAAAAATTATAAGATTGTTTTAATATAATTATAAGTAATAAATATATGTTAGAATTTCCTATAATAACTAATTTAAACAAGCCTATTAAAGAACTTAATTTCTTAATAACTGCTTCTTCTTATTCCTGAATTTATATAATAAATTATTTACTAATATCTAATTACTTTTTTAATATATAATTACTAGCTTCTTAAGAACGAAAAATTAGAGCTTTTTTTCTTTTTTTAAATACTTTCTTATTTTTTCTAATTTAGTTAAAATTATCTACTCTTATTTTTATTACTTAATTTATTTACTTAAATTAAACTGTTATATTCTTTTTTAATCTAGTCTAAAAAGATCTAATAGTTATAAGCCTGGTTATTTACTTTATTATCTTTTTAAAAAAAAAAGATTTTTATTTAATTTCCAAGGCAAATCCTTCCTAAAATTATTAATTTTTTTATTATTAATTATCTTACTTATTACTCTTATCTTCTTATTTACTTATTAATTATTAAAATATTAAAATAATTATAAGTATTTCTAAATTAAATATTATTCTAAATTTATCGAAGAATTAGCTACTCTAGATTAGTTATATTTAACTTAATATAAAAAATAAAGAGATATAAGACTATATTAATCTTATAATAATTATATTATATATATTTATTAAATCTAAATACCCTGATATTATATTATTTAATAAAAAGAAAATTATTATTAAAAATTTATTAGCTAATTATTATAAAATATAATAAGATATAATAAAAGATTATAAGCTTAAAATAAAGAAGTATAAGTAAATTTAGAATAAAATATTATATATTCTTATATATATCTCTTAGTCACTTTTAATTAGTTACTTATAATATATTATTTATATTAAATTTACTTATTAAATTCTCTAAATTCTTTTAGATAAGCTAGCTCTTACTAGTAAAGCTTAAAAATATAATATTATTATTAAATATTATTTATTATAAAATTATAATTATAATTAGTTACTAGATATATAGATTAGCTAATAAGAAAATATTTATATAAAAATTATTAAGCTAGATATAATTAAAGTATAAAATTTAATTAGATTATTTTATAATTTTATTAATTTAATTAATTATATCTTTATACTTTATAATTATATAATAAAATAAATTACTCAAAATAAAAAAGAAAAATTATTAAATAATATATAAATAACTAGATAAAGATCTATAAATCTAGAGTTTTTATTTATATATTTATATTAAAAATAATAATTTATAAAGTTCTAATTTATTATATAAACTTAATTATTTTAAATATTATAATTAAAGTAATTATAAAGCTATTACAAGTAAATTAAAATATATAAAAACTAGATATAAAGATTATTTATATAAAATAACTAGTTAAATTATAAAATAATAAATAAAAGGGCTTAATAATAATTAAGTTTATTAATCTTATAATTATTAATTAAATTATTAATTAAAAGATTATCTAGGAGTTCTAGGCTCTAGATATTAATTATTTTTATAAGAAAATATAATTTAAGCTTTATTATAAGTATTAAAAATCTAGATATATTTATATTTAATATTCTAGTTAAATCTATATTTATAAGATTTATATAATAAGATATTTAATCTAGAAATACTTAGCTAAGCAGGACTTTAATTAAGAAGAAATAATAATAAAAAAATATATAAATTATAAAAAGATATATTAAATTACTAGCCTAAAGTATCTTATATATAAGATTATAATAAAGAAGATAAAGAAGATTCTTTATCTTAATTCTTTTTATTATAAGATATTAGCCTAATTTAGAGCCTAGTCTTATATCTAGATTTTTATAATTAATTAAGACTCTAAGTTAAGTATTATCTAGAGTTTTAAAAATTTTATAAAAATAAAGAGCCTAAAATTAAGAGAAAAAGCTTTAGCTAAAGTAATTCTAGTTCTTTAATAAGAGCTAGTATTACTAACTCTTAAAAATTATAATTATATAAAGAGAATTAAGAGTCTAAAGCCTGTAGGTTCTAATAAAAATTATAATTTATTTAATTTTAAGTTTACTAGTCCTGAGTTAAATAAGCCCTAGCTAGTAGAATTTAAGCTAGTAAAACTTAAGTTAGTAAAAATATAAGATTATAAACTCTTTATAAGTCTAAATCTAGAGTTCTTTATAATCTAGATTATAAAAGAGATAATAACATGATAAGAGATAAAGAAACTTATAATTATAATTATTATACTTACTTTTAAATCCTATAAATAATTATTAAGATTAAAAAATATAATTATCTTTAAAAGAGGCCTGCTAGAACTAGTATAATAACTTATTTATATAAAATTTATTACTAGTACTAGTTAGTCTTAATTAATTTAATTAACTTACTCTAGGCCCCTAGTTATATAAATATTAAATCTTAAGTAAGTTATATATAATATCTTCTAGAAATAGATCTAGAACTCTTTAAAAATTATAAGAAAGCTTTTAAAAAGAATCTAGTATAAAAAAATCTAGTTAAATAAGAAGTCTTATAATAAATAATATTATAAGCTTATAGAATTATTTAATATATACTATTTTCTTATATAAAAGATCTTAAAATTATTTAAGTTATTTAAGTTACTAAATCTCTTATCTTAAGAGATAAATATAAATATTTAAAAAAAAATTAATAAGTTATTAATCTTTTACCAGGATTATAGGATCTTATAAAAAAAGATATACTAATATTTAAATAATATTAATATTAATATCTAAAATTATATAAATTATCTAGTATAATATATATAAGATTTATAAAAAAAATTATAATAATCTTTTTATAGAATCTCAAGATCTTATAAGTAAATATTATTATTATATAAAAATTATAAGCTAATCTTATAATTAAATTATATATTAACTTATTAAATAATCTTATTAATTATTATATTCTAAATATAAGAATTATAAGAGAAATAACTAGATATAAGTATATATACTTATATTTAAGTAAATTAATTCTAGCTTTTAAATATAATAAGTAATCTTAAAGAATTACTAGTAACTTAAGCTTACCTACTAATATAATATAAAGAAATAAATACTTTATATATATAATATATATAACTAATTATAGAATCTTATAATTAACTAATTCTAGAATAAGCTTAAAATTTTATATATATCTTAGGACTAGAACTAATCTATATTTATTAATTATATAAGTATTAGAAATATAAATATTTATTATTTTATATAAGAGAGTCCTAGAACTAGAATTAATTATAATAAATTATTAAAATTTATAAATAAATTTAATCTTATATTAATTATAGATAAGAATATAATAATATAAGAGAGAAACTAGTAAAACTTTATAATTAATATTATATATATATCTAGTATACTTTTTAACTAGCTTATTTATATATAATAAGCTAATAATATATAATATAATTTAGATTACTAGCTAATATATATAATACTTAATATTTAAGTATCTTTAAGCTAAATCCTAAAATATTATAATTAAAAAATTATTAATAATAAGCTCCTGTAGGAGATCCTGACTAAGTATCTTATAATTAAATTAATTTTTCTTAGTCTTTTCTTACTAGATATAACTTAGAATTCTAATAAGACTTTAATTATAATCTTACTAAGTATAAGAACTAGTAATTATATAAAAAATTTAAAATATTAAATTAAGCTTAAAATTATAGTATTTATAGTTATAATATAAATTATTATTAATATATTTATTTTATAAGCTAATTCTTATAACTAGTCTAATCCTGATTTTAATAAGAATTATAAGAAAACTATAAAGTAAGTATATAGACTTTATAGGAAGTATACTTACTTTTATATCTTAATTATATAATAATAATATATAGTAACTTAGAATTATAAAAAGAAAATAATTAGTAAAGTCTTATAATAAGATTATTATTACTAGATATAAGCAATTACTAAGAATAGATCTTATAATATATAATATTTAGCTAAATAAATATAATAATAAGAAAGTATTTATAAGTAGAAGATTATTTTTTTACTTTATAATCTAAATAAAGTTCTAGTAAAGACTCTAGTAAAAAAAGCTAAGTTTTACTAGGATACTTTCTTTTTAAAGCTCTTATTAGTAAATTTATCTAATATTAATATTAAGTTATATCTTATACTTATAAAATTCTTACTTATTATATATTATAGAATTATTATTATAACTATTTTTATAATAATAAATAAAGTATTAAGAAATAATAATATCTTAAATAACTTATAATATAAAATTATTAATTTACTAGAGATACAGGACATACTTAAATATATATTTAATATATATATTTATATAA